>NC_056732.1:82541402-82691402 GCF_019279795.1 Protopterus annectens | reverse complement strand
GTGTACTGTTTCCTTGCCTTATTTGGGGGAGAGGAAGTTACCTTGCCTTGCTTACCAGTGGGAGTGGGAAGCATTGAGCTGCCTTTTGTCCAGTTTTGTGAGGTTTCAGCCAGTAACTAGTAGTTTATTGGTCGTTTTAGGCCAGTTTCTAGCTTTCCAGCCCCTGGTATAAAGCAGCGTTTTTCAGCTTGTACCTACTCAGCACAGACTCCACGTGGGCCAGCAGAGTAATCCAGGCTGCAGAGAGCTGAATAAGTGACTTTTCTTGATACTAAGTATATTTTTGTTGCTTTCCACATCTGAAAACCTAGCGACTGTATTTCGCCTGCCTTTCTGTTACATTGAAGCTGTTTTACTGCATTTAACTTAATATTGCACTTGGAATCCTTGTTTGTTACTATTTGACTGTATTTGTAGCAAATTCCTCTGTGTAAGCTGTAGTAGCTGATTCATAGCATTTATAAGTGTTTGCTGTACCTGTTTCTGCCTGTTTTGTGAAAAAAAAAAAAAAAAGAAAAAAATATCTCTTGTTTTTCCTGCTTTACTAGTTTAGTCCAGTTTCAGAGTTGCTGATTCCTGGGCTTTGGTTGTAGTTCCTGTGTACTGTTTCCTTGCCTTATTTGGGAGAGGAAGTTACCTTGCTTACCAGTGGGAGTGGGAAGCATTGAGCTGCCTTTTGTCCAGTTTTGTGAGGTTTCAGCCAGTAACTAGTAGTTTATTGGTCGTTTTGGGCCAGTTTCTAGCTTTTCGCAGCCCCTGGTATAAAAGCTAAACGCGTTAGCACGATTTAGCACGGAGCTGCCACTGTTGCACACTAGGGCAGCCCGGTTAGGCAGGTTTAAACTATTCGGGCTACCTAAAGTCCACTCTTCAAATTTTCCTTAAAACTACCTTCCTCGAACTATACTACTGATCTAATCAGCATATCCTATAACTAAAAGATCATCTCCACTTGACTCCAAGTAGACTATTCTCTATCTGTTAAACCTAGCACTTGCTCCTACAGTACTTATTACCTTGATACGGCACTCTTGTCATAGATAGTACCCCAAAAGGTAACCCCCATTTCTCGGTCACCCACGTCCCCTGAATCTTTTTAAAGTTTTTGTCTATCCTTCTAGCATGTCGAGGGATCAGTTGCTAGTGTCCTCTCCTGCTCAGCTGGTGAACCTGGGAATACTGAGGCAATGTTACAATTGCCTCATGTACACAGACAACCCTCTCCTCCTCCCACAAAACACAAATACTTGCGAGAGATGCAACTATACGGCCAAACTGGAGGCTGAGCTCTCTCAACACAGGACTGGCAAGACCAGTCAGGAGGAGAAGGTTACCACACACACTATAGACCCAGTCTCACATAGCACCAGTACAACCTCAAATCATACACATAAACACACAAAGACATACTCGGAGGCTCTGATCAAAAATCTACCAAAACAGCAGAGGCCACCAAAGCAGACACCCAAACAACCACCACCTCAGAACACAACACCTGCAACACATAGACCTCACAGTCAGAGTGTCAAACAGTCACAGCCCTTAAGGCCAAACACAATGCCAGACACACTAGTCATTGGTGACTCCATAGTCAGACACACTGACGTCCCGCTCACCAGACTGAGTAAGGAGAAGGTCACAGTAAGCTGCCTGTCGGGTGCTAGAATCCGCCACATAGCAAGCACTCAGGTCTCTCAACAGCAAGTACAAATATGACTCTGTCATTGTCCACGCTGGTGTAAGCGACCTGAGACGCACCTCCTTGGACTACATGAAAAGAGACATTGAGGAGCTCTCTGATTATGTAGCCCAGGCAGGTATGACCCTGACCTTGAGCAGTATCCTACCTTCACCAAGAGTGATGCCACAATACAGAGATAAGATGATCAGCTTTAACAATTGGCTTAAACACTGGTGTCATTCAAAGGGGATCCAGTATCTGTCTGCCTGGGATGACATGCTGGACAAGCCACGCTGCTTCGCAAGGGACGGCTTGCACCTGTCACCCTGGGATTCTGGATATTGGCAAAGGCTCTTGCCACCCCCATAGTGCCTTTTTTAGCCATGGCACATATTCTAAACCTACCGCCCTAGATCACAAAAAGGAAAAAACTAAGGGTAATGCTGCTCAATGCCAGAAGTCTCAATCTCAAAATGCACTTCGAGGCCCTTCTCAGTATGGAGAACATCGATGTCTGTGCTGTGACAGAAACCTGGTTCAAGGCTCCTGAGAGCACCCCAGCGCTAACAGGTTTTACCTCATATCATGCGTTCCGGCCCCAAAATCCGGAGAATACCAAGAAAGGAGGGTATCCATATTCATCAAGGACACCCACACCTCAAGACTGGTGGCAACGCACGATGCATCGGAGTCCATCCAGGTGCAATTAACCATAGGCAAGACTGCTCTGCAAATTGTAGCATGTTACAGGCCACCCTCACAAACTCAGGAACCTCACATGGCCTTCCTGAAAACACTAGAGGATAAATGTATCACCAAACACCATCATACTAGGTGACTTCAATTACCCTAATATAGACTGGGAACACTACTCAAGCCCAAACACCCTAGCCCAAAAGTTCCTGGAATTCATAAACTCAAATGCCATGGAACAACTAGTCACCATCCCACAAGAGGAGATAACATACTTGATCTCATCATCATGAACATGGGAGCACAATGTTCAACACCGAAGTATACCCCTCACTGGTGAGATCAGATCACAAACTAATCTCGCTGGAGGTCCTCATCCCACCCCACCTGAAATAAAAAGACCACAGTAAAGAACTTCTCAAAGCCGACTTCACACTTCTAAAGACTAGTGTGGTCTCCTTTAAGGCCCCGAGCGGCGGAAAACAGTACTCAAGCCGCTGAATCACTTACAAACACCTTCTACCAGCACCTGCAGGACTGCATGGATAAGGCAATCCCAAACAAAACAAAGACTCTTAGTACCAAAGGCAAGCGTCCAGTCTGGTGGACGCCAGCCATAAACAAACTCTACAATAAAAGGAGGAAGCTACTACAAGATAGAGCAAAATCCTTAAAAGGTAAGACACCCTTGATCACTATAAGTAAAAAAATAAGAGCTCTCATAAAATCATCCAAAGCAAATTTCGAGAGAAAAATAGCTAAAGACTCAAAAGACAATCATAAGGCCTTCTTTAGCTATGTTAGAAACCTAGGAGGAAACTCACAGATATGCTCAGAACTAGTTCAAAATGATGTGAAGATTACTGATCCTACAGACATTGCCAACATACTGGCTGACAGGTTCAGTGCAAACTTCTCCCCTCCCCAAAAGGAGAGATATCTATACCAAATGATTGCAGCCCCCAAACATCTCCAGCCCAAGTGAGAACTGCTCTCTCCAAAGCAAAAACACAGCATCCATGGGACCTGATGGTGTCCCCGGCTGTGTGCTCCACGAACTCAATGAGGAATTAAACCCACAGCTAGGACAGCTGTTTAATCAAAGTCTTACCTCTGGATACGCACCCAGGAGTGGCGCACTGCAACTGTGGTCCCACTTCACAAAGGCGGTGCCTCCACCGACCCTGGAAATTACCGCCCATTAGCTTGACAAGCCTTATCTGCAAAGCCATGGAGAGGATCATAATGGACCTCATAAATAAAGACATAGGGAATTTGCAGACTTTGGATCCAACCCAGTTTGGCTTTGTCAAAGGCAGATCATGCCTTTTAAACTTGGTTGACTTCTTTGAAACAGTCACCAAAGCCATTGACGAGGAAAGGCAGTCCATACAGCCTACCTCGATCTGGCTAAGGCCTTCGATACAATACCCCACTCAGGTATCATTGAAAAACTCATCAGCTTAAATGTTAACCCATACATCACAAGATGGGTTGCAAACTGGCTGAGTGACAGAACCCACAGGGTCAGAGTTGCTGGCGCCATGTCAGACTCAAAACCTGTCACAAGTGGTGTCCCACAGGGCTCAGTCCTGGGCCCACTCTTGTTTGGCATCTACTTTTCCGAAGTGCAAGCAAACACAGGAGGGTTATGGCTGACAAAGTTTGCAGATGACTGCAAACTGGGCGCCATAGTAGAAAACACATCTGACACAGATATCCTTCAGAAGGGTCTCACAGAAACGGATAACTGGAGCCAGAGCCACGGCCTGAAGTTAAATGCCAAAAAATGCATTGTCATACCCTTTGGGAAAAACAAGGTTACCCCTAGCTACCAAATAGGTGGCAATCCACTGAGCACAGAAGAAGTTATCAGGGACCTGGGGACCCAGGTTGATAGTAGTCTGTCATTCGACACCCATGTAGCTAAAGTAGTTAGGAAGACCTTCTACATTGCCCACCTTATCATGAAGGGATTCTCATCTAGATCAAGGGAGGTCATAGTCTCCCTTTACTCATCACTCATCAGACCAATGATTGAGTACAATGCCCCATTCGGGATGTATCTGACCCGACACTTGCAGCAGCTGGAGAGGCCACAAAAGTTCCTCACCAAAAGGATAAAGGGTCTCAAAAATCTGTCCTATGCTGCCCGACTGAAAGAACTCCAGCTCTATTCAGTCGCACCGCTTGCTCAGAGGTGACCTTTGCCTAACATACAAGGCCATGTCAAACCCAGATTTGATGAATATGCTTCACCTCAAAAATCTAGATCCATCAGAGCCACAAGGGCGGAGACTTAAACCTCGACACGGCTATTAATAGGACGTGCTGGAGGGATAGATTCATCACCCAAAGACTCCCTATGCTGTGGAACAAAATCCCGGTACATGTGAGGCAGAGCACCTCGCTGGCCTTGTTCAAGAGAAATCTTGACCAATGGATGGGAGATCGCAGATATACCCCAGGGATTACCTCAGTGTCACTGCTCGACAGAGGCACAGCAAAATAATGGGTATAGTTCCCCATACTAAAGGGGTGGCGTAAGCCACAAAACGATGGGCTAGGCTTGTAAATGCCCTCGGGCAGATAGCCTAGTATGAACCTATGAACCTATGAACCTATGAACCTAAGAAGAAGCAGTGGATAGCTGAAAGTCTAAAGGGATTAGCTGTGGATACCATATGCAACCTAAGGATGGGTAAGCAGGATTGCATGGCCAAGGACTATTTAGGAGTACTGCAGGATGTGTTTGGAAGGACTGAGAGGGCTGCTGACCTACTGTATCAATTTGAACATACATACCAAGACGTTGGTGAGAAATCTGATTACATTAAGCGATTAGATAAAATGCTCCACCAGATCATCCTAAAGAAGGAGGTGGATCCAAAAGTAGCTGACCAAGTACAGATCGGACAAATTTTACAGAGAGCTCAAGCTATGAACCCCATTGTGTGGAAAATGAGGATGAAAAATAGGGAAGAGACTCTAACTTATTCTCAGTTGGTTAACAAGATGAGGGAAGAGGAAGCCCTGTTGGAAGCTAAATGTCAGTATTCAACATCAACTAAAACAGTGAGTGAACACCAGCAGGAGCCTATAGCCATGATCACTACTCAAACAGGAGTCGTGACCCAGAGTGTACGCAATGTAGAGGTGTCACAGTTGCAGATGCAGGTGTCTTCCCTGACCGACGCCATAGCTCAAGTCACCAAGACAGTTGCAGAATTGCAGAAAGCCATGGTAACTTTAGCTAAAGGGAGGAATACATCAGCTATAGCCCCCATGAAAGGACTCAGGGAAGAACTGTACCAGCCAACGTTCAAAGTTCCTACTTGATTTTGTTTTCGCTGTGGTGATGCAGGGCATATAAAGCGACAGTGTTCTAATGCAGAAAACTTGAAAAAAGTGAATGAACTATTATTGGCTAGTGCAATGCAGGGAAACTTCAAAGGGCCTCAGTGAAGGAGCCAGCTGGGTGCCCAGTTACAAAGAGCTCCATAAAGTCGAACATTAAGAGACAGCATCCTGGATCTCCTTTCCACCCAAACCCTTGTAATAGGGGAGACAAACTACCTACTATGCACACTTCTAGCTTATGTGAGGTGAACAACTGAATTGGAAAGCCATCTCAGCCAAAATGTCAGCATCTGAGACCACAAAACATTACTAAGCAAGAGTCTTATCCATTAAAATGGCAAGGTCAACCGATGGTACCTCAACCACATGCTGACTGCCATACAGCTGAACAGCACTGGAAACAGAAACTACCCAATGGCCTACTGGAACCACCCCCCATTGTGTCCATAAAAATAGAAGGAGCATATAGTAAGGCACTGTTGGATACTGGTGTGCAAATCACCATTCTGTACAGAGACTTCTACCAAAAATACTTAAAACATTTGCCACTTGAAAAGTTAGAAGATTTGAAGATCTGGGGGCTAAGTGACATGAAGTTCCTTTATGATGGGTATGTGCCACTCAAGTTAGAATTTTCCACTTCAATTGTTGGGTCAACAGAAGATTTTGAAACACTTGCTGTTGTGTGCCCTAGGCCAAAAGGAAATGATTCAGCATCTATTTTAGTGGGGACAAATACTGACCTTGTCAGAAGAATGTTAATGCCTCAGTTGACCCAGGAACACTCAACACTAAATCCTCTCCTAAGACCAGTTTTCTGTGCCCTTCAAATGGAGAAGGATAGTAAGAAAGATGAAATTGGTCATGTGTGGACCCTTTCTGGGAAAGAGCATATAATTCATCCTGGTCAGGTCACCTGCTTGAGAGCCAAAGTGAGGATGTGTGGACAAAGAGTTTCCTCTCGTTTCATGATGGAAAGGATCCAGAAAGTGACTTGCCACCAGGACTGGAACTAGTCTCAGAAGTTTGGCCTGCGGACAAGTTAAAGCATCCTTATGACACTTTGCCTGTGGGGTTAAAGAACAAAGGAAGTACTCCCATTGTCCTGCGGTCACAAGTGCATTTGGGAAATGTTTATGCTGCCTCTCCCTTAACTGCTTCTGTGTTGACAAGGAATGAGACTACGGCCAATGAGTTGAAGCTGGAAGATATTGATATAGGAGGTGGTCTCTTGCCCCCCGAGTGGCTAACCAGAGTTAAAGAGCTACTAATGAAAAAGAAAAATTGTTTTTCTACTACTGAACTAGATGCAGGCTGCACAAAAAGTGTAGAACACCGAATAAGAGTAAAAAAGGACCAGCTTTTCAGGGAACGTTCCAGAAGAGTAGCTCCAGGAGACCTGGAGGACTTAAGAAAACATTTGGAAGAACTAAAAGCCACAGGGATAATTTGAGAGTCAAGAAGTCCATATGCCTCTCCCATTGTTGTTGTCAGAAAAAAGAATGGGTCAATTTGCATGTGTGTTGACTATCGTACTCTAAATCAGTGAACCATTCCAGACCAGTACACAACTCCCCGGATTGAAGGGGCTCTGAATTGCCTGGTGGGCAGTAAGTGGTTCAGTGTGCTAGACTTAAGGAGTGGATACTATCAAATCCCTATGCACCCAGAAGATAAAGAGAAGACTGTATTCATCACCCCTTTGCAATTTTTTTGAGTTTGATCGCCTACCTCAAGGTTTATTCAAATGCACCGGCAACTTTCCAGAGAATCATAGAAAGAACAGTTGGGGACATGCATCTCCTGGAAGTCTTAGTCTACCTGGATGACATCATTGTTTTTAGAAGGACCCTAGAGAAGCACAAAGAAAGACTGATGAAGGTATTGGACAGGATTGAGAAGGAAGGCCTGAAGTTGTCATTGGACAAATGCAAGTTCTTCCAACCTTCACTAACCTATGTGAGGCATGTAAGGTCTGCAAATGGAATATCTACAGATCCAAGCAAAGTTGAAGTGGTGACATCTTGGCCCAGACCCAAAACTATCACAAAGCTGCGATCTTTCCTGGGGTTCTGCAGATACTATATAAGGTTTGTGGAAGGATTTTCAAAGATAGCAAGACCTCTCAACCTTTTTCTCTGAAATTATGAAAAAGCAGATAAAACAGATGAAGATATCCTTGTAAAATAACCTAAGGGACTGAGAGGTTCTAAAGAACTCATCGGGAGTTGTTGGGCTCCTGAGTGCGGAGTCATTTGAATAGCTTAAGTATTGCCTCACACATGCCCCTGTAAAAAAACCTAAGGGACTGAGAGGTTCTAAAAAACTCATCGGGAGTTGTTGGGCTCCTGAGTGCGGAGTCATTTGAATAGCTTAAGTATTGCCTCACACATGCCCCTGTGCTGGCATATGCTGACTCAACAAAGCCATACACTTTACATGTGGATGCTAGCAGGGATGGCTTAGGAGGAGTCCTTTACCAGGAGTATGACAAGAAGCTGAGACCTGTGGCTTTTATCAGTCAGAGTTTATCCCCCACAGAAAGAAACTACCCTGCACACAAGTTGCAATTCCTTGCCTTAAAGTGGGCGGTAGTGGACAAGCTGCATGACTATCTCTATGGAGCTGAATTTGAAGTGCAGACTGACAACAATCCTCTGACATACATCCAGACCACTGCAAAGCAAGATGCTACTGGCCAATGATGGATAGCAGCTCTATGCAACTATAATTTCAGTTTGAAATATCACCCAGGACACAAAAATGGAGATGCTGATGGCCTGTCTAGAAGACCTCAGGGAGATTTACACCCCGACGATGAATGGGTGGAAATTCCAGCACCAGGGGTGAGAGCTATGTGTCAGATTGCAACCTGCTATCAACACACTGAATGTTGGGCCCAGAAGTTGGGTCTGTCTGCAGCAAGCATACCCCAAGCTTACTGTAATCTGGTCACTTTACAGGCTTCTTCGCTACCAGCTTTGAGTAACAGTGACCTCAGGAGAGATCAAAGAGAAAACCCCTTAGGTCAGCTGGTGGTAGCTGCTTTAGAGAAAAAACAAGTTAATATGCTTCGCATGGATATTCATCCCCTGGCAAGACTTTTGGCCAAAGAATGGGACAGACTCCAGATACAGAATGGCCTAGTGTATAGGAGATCTCCAAGTGCACTCAGCAGTGAAAAATGGCAATTGTTGCTTCCCCAGAAGTACAGAGAAGTAGTACTCTGGTCATTGCATGATGAACATGGTCATCTTGGTTATGACAGAACTATGGGTCTGGTACGAGACAGGTTCTACTAGCCATGCATCAAGCAAGATGTTGAGGATTATTGTTGTACATGTCTTCGTTGCATTCAGAGAAAGACTCTGCCAACCAGAGCTGCCTCATTGGGTCAAATGGAAAGTAGTGGACCCATGGAACTGGTCCGTATAGATTTTCTGTGCATTGAACCAGATGAAGGTGGGATCAGTAATGTGCTGGTAGTGACAGATCACTATACCAGATACTCTCAAGCATTTCCCACTCCTGATCAGAAAGCTATTACAGTGGCGAACCTAATAGTTGAGAAGTTCTTTGTACACTATGGCCTGCCAAAAAGGATACACTCTGATCAAGGAAATGATTTTGAGAGCAAGCTTGTCTGTGAACTATTCACTCTGTTGGGAGCCCAAAAAAGCCTCACCACTCCTTATCATCCTCAAGGGGATCCTCAGCCTGAGCATTTCAACAGAACTTTACTAGACATGTTGGGGACACTATCTGCTGAGAAGAATAGTCAATGGAGTAGACATGTAGCCACAGTGGTGCATGCTTACAACAGTACTAAAAATGATGCTACAGGATTCTCGCCTTACTTTCTAATGTTTGGAAGAGAAGTTCGTCTTCCTGTTGATGTCATCTTTGGAGCCACAGCTGATGACACACCAGTGTAATCTCATGACAGTTATGTGGAACGACTCAAGAAGAACTGCAGACAGGCTTATGAGCTTGCTGAAAAATCAACAGAACAAAGACATCAGTGAAACAAGGCTCACTATGACAAAAAAGTAACGATGTATGACCTGCAGCCAGGGGACAAAGTTCTTTTGAGAAATTTGGGACTACAGGAAAAGCATAAACTAGCTGATCACTGGGGATCTGAGATTTATATAATTTGTTCTCAGCTACCTAATATCCCTGTCTACCAAGTGTGCCCTGAAGGGAAAGAAGGACCCATTAAAACCTGGCACTGCAACAACTTAATGCCTTTAGAAAAATCAGTGAGACTCATGAATCTGGAACTTTATAATGGCTCAGCAGAAGCCTAACTCAAGGTGATCCAGAAGGCTAAGATGGAAACAAACTATCCTTTCCAATGTTCAAGAGCATGTGCTTCTTCCTGCTGAAGGAGAGAAGGACAGTGATAATGACTGGGGTTTCAGTGGGATTTTTTATGAGGACGTTCAGGACCCTGTGAGCTGTAATCTCAATGTAAATGCACCAGAATTCATTCCTTGTCATTTTGAGCAGCCCTATGTAACAATAGTCTAAGTAATGTTTCTGTACCTCTTGCAGAACCTGATACTGATGGAGGTCTTGCTATGCAAACTTCAGAAAATAGTACTGAGGACAGTCATACTGTTATGGAAAATAAAGTGAAGTTATACAAGAGGAGATCTTAGAAGTAGACAATATATGCCTACTGAAGAACTGGACATTGAATGTGATGTGAGTGACAAACCTTCCGAGCAAGATTCCTTAGCTGTCTCTTCCCAAACCAAAACTGCAGAGACTGATTCAGCCCCCACAGAGACTTACATATAACAATTTGGGACATAGCACACAGGAACCTGTGACCTCAGCTCATCAGAGAGTCTGCACCCATAATCCCTATGCCTCCTACTCCAGTGGTGGCACCCCATCTCAAGTTATGCATTAGGCTGATTACCGTTGGTGGAATGTACGTTTTGAATGCAAAAATATTGTTCAGTTCTTGGGGGGGGTGAGATTTTCAATTAAGGGGAGAGTGTAGCTCCCACTGTATTTCATCGTAGAAGTAATAGACTGTAGTTTTCCATTACACCATAGGTTCATAGGTTCATAGGTTGGTACTAGGCTATCAGCCCTAGGGCCTATACAAGCCTAGCCATAACAATTCCCTGGCTATTTCTTCCCACATTATTTACTTTTCTGGACCCCTGTCTAGCAGGGCGACTGACGTGATCCCTGGGGTGAATTTCCTTTCTCCCATCCAATCGTCAAGGTTCCTCTTGAAGAGGTCCAAAGAGGCACTCTGCTTTACATGTATGGGCAATCTATTCCAGAGTCTGGGGAGTCTCTGGGTCAGGAACCTATCCCTCCAGCATGTTTTGTTTATTGTGATGACAAGGTTTAGATCCCTGGAGCGTGTAGCTCTGAGGGATTGGGATTTCTTTAAGTGTAGCATGTCCAACAGCTCTGGGTTTGACATGGCCTTGTATGTTAAGCAGAGATCGCCTCTGAGTAGACGATATGCGACAGAGCATAGCTGGAGTTTTTTAAGGTGGTCAGCGTAGGGCATCTGCTTTAGGCCTGTGATTCTTTTAGTGAGGTATTTCTGAGGCCTTTCCAGTTGTTGCAGATGTCTTGAGAGGTACATACCAAAATGGGGTGTTGTATTCTATAATGGGTCTAATGAGGGATGAGTACAGTGGGACAATGACCTCTTTTTTTCTGGATGAAAAGCCCTTTGTGATGAGGTGTGCCACATAGAATGATTTCCTGACTGTTGTGGCGATGTGGTTATCGAAGGTGAGACCACTGTCCACCTGTGTCCCTAAGTCTCTTATCACACTTTCTGTGTTTAGTGTACTGCCACCTATATGGTAATTCATGGATACATGTTTTTTCCCAAAGGGGATAACAATACATTTCTTGGCATTGAGCTTGAGCCCATGGCTCTGGCACCAAGCATCTGTTTCTGTAAGGCCCTTTTGTAGAGTATCCACATCATTTGGGGATTCAATAATGGCTCCCAGTTTGCAGTCATCTGCAAACTTTGTTAGCCAGAGTCCCTTAGTGTTGACCTGTACTTCAGAGAAGTAGATGCCAAACAAGAGCGGCCCCAGGACTGAACCCTGAGGTACTCTACTTGTCACTTGTCTGGAGCTGGATTTGGAGTCGGCTACTTTTACAGTGTGGGTTCTTTTAGTAAGCCATTTAGCAACCCATTGGGTGACATAGGGATTAATGCCCAACTTAGTAAGTTTATCTATGATTCCAGAGTGGGGGATGGTGTCAAAGGCCTTGGCAAGGTCTAGATAGGCTGTGTGGACCACCTTACCCTTGTCCATGGCTCTGGAGACTAATTCAAAGAAGTCAATCAGGTTCAGGAGACAAGATCGGCCCTTCACAAACCCAAACTGGGTGGGGTCCAGTGTTTGAATGTTGCCAATGTCTTTGTTTATAAGTTCCATGATAATACACTCCATGGCCTTGCAGATAAGGCTTGTCAGATTGATGGGACGGTAGTTTCCGGGATCCACAAGGTGGAGCTCCTTTTCAGGGATAGAAAAGACAATTTCGAAAGTGAAAGAGGGGACTGAGAGACTAGCTAAAGGAGGGAAGACTGAAACTGGTAGATGAAGGGAAAAAGGGCCTTGCAGCATGACTGCATTTTCTTTTCTAGTGCTTTGGGACAGGGAAGTGAAGTAGCAGATTGTGTCTGTCTGCTGCTGAAATCCTGGATGATGGTATTTTGTGGAATCAGGAGAGAAGTCTGAAACCAGTAGTTCCATGCCTGCATATGATTCAGCAAGAAAATGAGTTTCTTTTGGCCTAGTACAGAAAAGCCATTGAGGATTACCAGAATTCTAGCAAGTGATTTTTCTACTTTTCTCATCAGAGGAACCACAGCTCGTGGTCACTAGGATAATCTCGATGGAGTGGTGAGAGGCTCTGGTCGTCATTTTATATTTTTATAAGATTGTGGATCCCCCCCAAATGCTTTGTGGATTACAAATAACTGGGATCCATATGAGCTACAACTTGGGCCCCATTATGTAGCAAGACTTAAATAGTCACTGGCCAGTAAACAGGGTATAATAGTGTGTTTTATAGTTGGTCTGTTTAAAATTGATCAAGGGGGTTGAGGGTGTTAGTACTGCTCAATGACATTGTATTTTCTCATATCTGTATTGTTGTATTATAAACTCTTTTATTGTTTAATGACATTGCATTTTGCTCATGTTAGGACTGCTGCTTTTAAGAATTTTGCTGCTTCAATGACATTGCATTTTCTCATACCTGTATTGTTGTATTATAACTCTTTTATTGCTTAATGACATTGTATTTTTTTTCTCATGTTTGTATTGCTGCATTATAAAGCTTTACTGCTCATTGATATTGACTTTGTTGTACATGTTTGAATGTCAAGACCTTTTTCTGTTGAGTTCTGGGGAAGAGGGTGAATGTATTTTTCCTTGCATGCATATCTCACCTTGCCTTATTGCTAACTGGTGCACTGTTGAAATAATCTGTTTGTGGTCATGCTATTGCCTTTTAAACTAGATGTGTCACCTAGAATAAAATCTGCCATTCTTGCCACCTTGGTGTGTTGGGCCTATAGGGGTGTCACCAGAGTGAGGTAGGAAGGAACCCATATCTATTTCAGCTACACCTGCGGGTGTGCTACACTTGTTATTGTTTAGTGTCCTCACTGATTTACCACAAATATACAGAAAAACACAAATTTTATGAAGAACAGACTTAAAATATGAGGCAAAAATCTCAACTTTCTGTGAAAATCTGGATGGTTGAGAGGCATGCTGTGGGAAGGGTGGCTTAACCTTCTGAAAAACAATATGTTTTATTATGTTTTTTAAGATGTAAGATTTGCATGCACTGAGACTGTTGCTCAGAGCATGCATAGTAGTGTTTCAGCATAGTAGCATGTCAACATTTGCAAAGTCAATGATTTGTGGTTGACTTTGTGAATATCAATATCTGGGTATTTCATTTAAAATGTAAATGTAATGCTTTGCCCCTTAGTAATAGGTGCTAACCCTAACACTGGCCCTTCCCTCAACCCTAATCCTATACCTTACCTTCATAAAAACTTTCCCATAAAACTGCCACTACACAAGAAACACAAACACTCACAGACACACACAAAAATAGTAAGTCTAAGCCCTAACCTAACCTTAAAATACAAAAACTCGCACACAAACATACAAAACCTATCCTTCACTCATTCCTGACCCTTACCCTAACTGTCATATACACATAAACATTTTTACCCCTTTAACCCTCTTACATGTCTTAACATTACACATGATCAACATTTCCACTGCTCGAGCATCCATACTATCAACATTTAACCACACTTCCTGCAGTATTCAAAAAATGCAGAGGAACCATATACATTATATATCTATATGGTTTACCATCAAAATGTTTAACGATACATCATCAAATCCACTTACGTAAAGTTCGAACTCCGAATGTTGAAAATGCCGAACACTGATATTCCAAACAGTAAAATCTCTCCCCTTCTTGATACATGTTAGCAATTGATTTTAGGTGTGGAGTGGTCAAAAATGTCAATGTTTGAGGGTTTTTTTTTGGCATTCGGGCAACTTGGCATTACAGATTTCACGTAATAAAGTCGACAATGTGAATAATGAAGCACAATCGACATTTTGATGGTAAACCTATCTAAAATATACATATATATATATATATATATATATATATATATATATACACACACACACACACACACACACACACACACACACACATATGCACACACACACACACACACACACACACACACACACACACAAAGAACAGACTGTCTACTAACATTGCTTCCATGAACCAATAGCCGACTGCCTCATTCTCGGTAATAAGCTTGCTGCAGCGTAGCATTGTCTTTGTGTATTGAAACTTGGTACCACATCACATTTCACATTCACAACTAATTAATTTTCCACAGGCTTAGTTTCCAGCCAGCATGTTCATGTGTTGTTCATTTTTTGTTTTTGAATGATCTTGGCCAGACAACGAGGTTGTGGATCATGCAACTGACAGCATACGTTTTTGTCTGTAGAAAATCATTAAATGCTATGCTGCACTAACAGGTTGTTGACTCACCGCATACTAAAGTACCTGCTCTCTGAGTGAGCAAACTATTACATTTACACATTGGATATAATCAGTATGGAAGTGCAACCTAAACTAATGAACCTAAACTAATGAAAATTATTTAAAAAATGCCTTACTGCTGTGATTTGCTGGCCAGTTCATTGGGGTTTCCTGAAAGACATCGTTAGCACTATTGAGCTATTGTGTGCTGATATCCCCTTTTATTACATACACAATGGAGATGTGAGGAGGGCGACTTTTCAGTTGGAGTTATAACATCATATAATACAATAATTTCAAACAGCTGAAACCAGATTATCCTCAGAAACTAATGTGAGCAAGCAAAACACCATCAGAATAATCACATTACCCATACCGATGCAAAACTATATGTATTTTTATATTAATAAAAAATAAGGTAGAGACATCAATCATATTACTCATTAGAGCAATAAAATGCTACCCCTTCCCTTTGATACCTACAGAAAACTGTATCTCTTATGTAAATCGTGTTGTCCTACTTTCTGTCAGTCAGTTCCATAATGTCTCGTCTAATAAGCCTGATTTTGTTCTCCCTATTCTGATAGCCTCCCCACTCATCCTTCATTTCCACCCCCTTAGCAGCAGTACTCCTTCCCCCTTCTCCTAGGTGAATTTACTTTTTATCCTTCCATCCTGTTCCTTGTCTCCTATTCCAAACATAAAAAATAGATTCTTTATGGTCTGCTTCTCAAACATTACCTCCCATTTAGTGATACATTTGCACAATGACATAACTTTCTATAACTCCCTAAAGATATATTGTCTGCTCACAGTTTCATCCCCACATCTCTGAAAGTCCCATCGTCCTTCTTAGATGTGCTGGGGTTCTGATCTAATGATTAAAAATTCTCATAGGCTGATTCTACATACCTGGGACAGATTGGATACCAGTAAGCATGTAAAATATCTCCTCTTATTCCAACAAGACTTCTATCCCTTCCACCGTCCATACCCAATCTTAATCTAAACTTCACTGTTGATTCTCTGTAGTGTTGTTAAACCAATATTTTGTAAAGCTTCCCATACTAAGTTTTTTCCTACCTTCTCTATATCAAACACACCATCCTAATAAGGCAGCTCTTAATGCCCATGTTTAGTTGCATAAATCTTAACCATTTTGAATTTGGTATGTAATACTAGACTCTGAAATTCTCCCAGGAGAAAAAAAAAACAAAAGTCATCCCCATGTAAGCCACTTAGCACAATTCAGACTGACATTTTTCCAGGACTTCACACCCTCTTTTTCTTCTTTCTCCAGAAAACAATCCTGCTTTCTGCTCTTACAACAGAATTTGTTTCATATACCAGCCTTAAAAAACATCTTTTGTGATCCCCTTTCATTGCATACCTCTTTTAAAACTCCCCAAGCAAATTCTCCTCCAGCTCTTTAAGAAACTCTTTCCCTCTCTCTTTCCCACTTATCTCTTCACATATTCGTGAAAGTCAGGCTTCGTCCTAGTATACTTGTAAATCAAAGGTTTTCATTACTGATGCTGCCAGCTGTAACACCCAAAAGAACTTATCACAATCTACTTAACTTTTAGAGTCCATTATTATTATATTACACAGGTGAGTGTCTAAATGCATAAAAGGCCGGAGAAAGTATCATCATCATCTGAATGATATGGATGTGGTCATTATTACTCCACTCTCCAGAAGTTGGGAGATCTAATGAAAGAGGTCAGTAGAATTTGTCATAGCAGTGTATTCTCAAGTCTCCTTCACCTTAGTTCCCAAGAACACAAGACTCACTGCTCTACTCACTATCCTTGAAACTCATTAGGCTTAATGTACTGCAGAAGCCTGTACACAGTACGTTTATACTGTGCATTTAGTCTAGGTGATCCAGGGACTGTTGTACTAGTACAGTGGTATGCAGCCACCATTTGTGGTTTGGACCACCAGCAGCAGAATAGCAAGGTATAGTTATTCAGACAATTGCTCAACCTCATTATTTGAGTCACATAATGGTAAAAGCATACACCATTTTTTTGAAGATATATATCCTAGTACTTCAAAGGATGGTTTGGGGCTTTTGTGCTTATAAGGGCATGAATACAACTGTCTGGATTTATGTATGTGTGTTGGGGGGGTTGTGAAGGTGTGTGTGTGTGTGTGTGTGTGTGTGTGTGTGTGTGTGTGTGTGTGTGTGTGTGTGTGTGTGTGTGTGTGTGTGTGTGTGTGTTTGTGTGTGTGTGTGTGTGTGTGTGTGTGTGTGTGTGTGTAAATATGCATGCCTGGATGGTCAACCACTAGAAGATATCAACTGCAAAGTAATGTGCTGGGGTCTGGGTTTATGTACGTGTGTGCTTGTGCATGGGTGAGGTACATGCTTGCATTTGTGTGTGTGTGTGTGTGTGTGTGTGTGTGTGTGTGTGTGTGTGTGTGTGTGTGTGTGTGTGTGTGTGTGTGTGTGTGTGTGTGTATGTGTTTGTGTGTGTGTGTGTGTGTGTGCTTTTGTGTGCATCCATAGGTATCTGCACATGTATGAAATTGCAGTGGTAGATTGCTGACAGCCAGAAGGAAGTTCTTCCAAATTATTGCATGAGAGAATTTTGATTTCCAGAAACTCCAAAAGCTTTTGAATTATTTTTCATTTTTATATAACTTCATACACAGTGTTAAGGGAGAAGTGGTTGGTGTTTTCTTCAGAATGAAGTAAAATCTAAATACCTATGTCTTATCTGCCAGACATAAAATTAGAAGACAAAATACATAGTACAAACCAAAATTTGATATTTTAATAATGGCTGACATATGTTTGATATGTATGTCTATGATCAATTACTTATGGCTCAGTATTTGGCTTAGCACAAACAGATCAGAAGTGCAGTTCTATGTGGATGGATGCATATAAGTGACAAAACACATGTGGCATTACTAGAAGGAGCATACTATCCATGTACAGAACCGTCTGTAATGAAGGAGCACACTATCCATGTACAGTACCTTCTGTAATGAAGGAGCACTTTATCCATGTACAGTACCTTTTGTAATGAAGGAGCACACTCTCCACATACAGTACCTTCTGTAATGGAGGAGCACACTATCCATGTACAGTACCTTCTGTAATGAAGGAGCACACTATCCATGTACAGTACCTTCTGTAATGGAGCACAATATCCATGTACAGTACCTTCTATAATGAAGGAGCACACTCTCAACGTACAGTACCTTCTGTAACAGAGGAGCACACTATCCATGTAGAGTAGCTTCCTTAATGAAGGAGCACACTATCCATGTACAGTACCTTCTGTAATGAAGGAGCACACTCTCCATGTACAGTACCTTTTGTAATGAAGGAGCACACTCTCTACGTACAGTACTCTCTGTAATGAAGGAGCACACTCTCCATGTACAGTGCCCTCTGTAATGAAGAAGCAAACTACCCATGTACAGAACCTTGTATAATGGAGCACAATATCCATGTACAGTACCTTCTGTAATGAAGGAGCACACTCTCCACGTACAGTACCTTCTGTAATAGAGGAGCACACTATCCATGTAGAGTAGCTTCCATAATGAAGGAGCACACTATCCATGTACAGTACCTTCTGTAATGAAGGAGCACACTCTCCATGTACAGTACCTTTTGTAATGAAGGAGCACACTCTCCACGTACAGTACCTTCTGTAATGAAGGAGCACACTATCCATGTACAGTACCTTCTGTAATGAAGGAGCACTTTATCCATGTACAGTACCTTTTGTAATGAAGGAGCACACTATCCATGTACAGTACCTTCTGTAATGAAGGAGCACACTCTCCACGTGCATTACCTTCTGTAATGAAGGAGCACACTATCCACATACAATACCTTCTGTAATGAAGGAGCATATTATCCATGTACAGTACCTTGAAGGAGCACACTCTCGATGTACAGTACCTTTTGTAATGAAGGAGCACACTATCCATGTACAGTACCCTCTGTAATGAAGAAGCACACTCCCCACTTACAGTACCTTCTGTAATGAAGGAGCACACTATCCACGTACAGTACGTTCTGTAATTATGGAGCACATTATCCATGTACAGTAGCTTCTGTAATGGAGGAGCACACTATCCACGTACAGTACCTTCTTTAATGAAGGAGCACACTATCCATGTACAGTACCTTCTGTAATGAAGGAGCACTTTATCCACTTACAGTACCTTTTGTAATGAAGGAGCACACTATCCATGTACAGTACCTTCTGTAATGAACGAGCACACTCTCCACTTACAGTACCTTCTGTAATGAAGGAGCACACTATGCATGTACAGTACTTTCTGTAATTATGGAGCACATTATCCATGTACAGTACCTCCTGTAATGGAGGAGCACACCATCCATGTACAGTACCTTCTGTAATGAAGGAGCACACTCTCCACTTACAGTACCTTCTGTAATGAAGGAGCACACTATCCACGTGCAGTACCTTCTGCAATGAAGGAGCACATTATCCATGTACAGTACCTTCTGGAATGGAGGAGCACACTATCCATGTACAGTACCTTCTGTAATGAAGGAGCACACTCTCCACATACAGTACCTTCTGTAATGAAGGAGCACTTTATCCATGTACAGTACCCTTTGTAATGAAGGAGCACACTATCCATGTACAGTACCTTCTGTACTGAAGGAGCACACTCTCCACGTACAGTACCTTCTGTAATGAAGGAGCACACTATCCATGTACAGTACCTTCTGTAATGAATGAGCACTTTATCCATGTACAGTACCTTTTGTAATGAAGGAGCACACTATCCATGTACAGTACCTTCTGTAATGAAGGAGCACACTCTCCACGTACATTACCTTCTGTAATGAAGGAGCACACTATCCACATACAATACCTTCTGTAATGAAGGAGCACATTATCCACGTACAGTACCTTGAAGGAGCACACTCTCGATGTACAGTAACTTCTGTAATAAAGGAGCAATTTATCCATGTACACTACCTTTTGTAATGAAGGAGCATGCTATCCACATACAGTATCTTCTGTAATGAAGGAGCACATTATCCATGTACAGTACCTTCTGGAATGGAGGAGCACACTATCCATGTACAGTACCTTCTGGAATGAAGGAGCACACTCTCCACGTACAGTACCTTCTGTAATGAAGGAGCACACTATCCATGTACAGTACCTTCTGTAATGAAGGAGCCCTTTATCCATGTACAATACCTTCTGTAATGAAGGAGCATATTATCCATGTACAGTACCTTGAAGGAGCACACTCTCGATGTACAGTACCTTTTGTAATGAAGGAGCACACTATCCATGTACAGTACCCTCTGTAATGAAGAAGCACACTCCCCACTTACAGTACCTTCTGTAATGAAGGAGCACACTATCCACGTACAGTACGTTCTGTAATTATGGAGCACATTATCCATGTACAGTACCTTCTGTAATGGAGGAGCACACTATCCATGTACAGTACCTTCTTTAATGAAGGAGCACACTATCCATGTACAGTACCTTCTGTAATGAAGGAGCACTTTATCCACTTACAGTACCTTTTGTAATGAAGGAGCACACTATCCATGTACAGTACCTTCTGTAATGAACGAGCACACTCCCCACTTACAGTACCTTCTGTAATGAAGGAGCACACTATGCATGTACAGTACTTTCTGTAATTATGGAGCACATTATCCATGTACAGTACCTCCTGTAATGCAGGAGCACACTATCCATGTACAGTACCTTCTGTAATGAAGGAGCACACTCTCCACTTACAGTACCTTCTGTAATGAAGGAGCACACTATCCACGTGCAGTACCTTCTGCAATGAAGGAGCACATTATCCATGTACAGTACCTTCTGGAATGGAGGAGCACACTATCCATGTACAGTACCATCTGTAATGAAGGAGCACACTCTCCACGTACAGTACCTTCTGTAATGAAGGAGCACTGTATCCATGTACAGTACCCTTTGTAATGAAGGAGCACACTATCCATGTACAGTACCTTCTGTACTGAAGGAGCACACTCTCCACGTACAGTACCTTCTGTAATGAAGGAACACACTATCCATGTACAGTACCTTCTGTAATGAAGGAGCACTTTATCCATGTACAGTACCTTTTGTAATGAAGGAGCACACTATCCATGTACAGTACCTTCTGTAATGAAGGAGCACACTCTCCATGTACAATGCCTTCTGTAATGAGGGAGCACATTATCCACGTACAGAACCTTGAAGGAGCACACTCTCGATGTACAGTACCTTTTGTAATGAAGGAGCACACTATCCATGTACAGTACCTTCTGTAATGAAGGAGCACACTCCCCACTTACAGTACCTTCTGTAATGAAGGAGCACACTATCCACGTACAGTACCTTCTGTAATTATGGAGAACATTATCCATGTACAGTACCTTCTGTAATGGAGGAGCACACTATCCATGTACAGTACCTTCTTTAATGAAGGAGCACACTATCCATGTACAGTACCTTCTGTAATGAAGGAGCACACTCTCCATGTACAGTACCTTTTGTAATGAAGGAGCACACTCTCCACATACAGTACCTTCTGCAATGAAGGAGCACACTCTCCATGTACAGTACCTTTTGTAATGAAGGAGCACTTTATCCACATACAGTACCTTTTGTAATGAAGGAGCACACTATCCATGTACAGTACCTTCTGTAATGAAGGAGCACACTCTCCACGTACAGTACCTTCTGTAATGAAGGAGCACACTATCCATGTACAGTACCTTCTGTAATGAAGGGGCACTTTATCCATGTACAGTACCTTTTGTAATGAAGGAGCACACTATCCATGTGCAGTACCTTCTGTAATGAAGGAGCACACTCTCCACATACAGTACCTTCTGTAATGAAGGAGCACGCTATCCACATACAGTACCTTCTGTAATAAAGGAGCACATTATCCACGTACAGTACCTTTTGTAATGAAGGAGCACACTCTCCACATACAGTACATTCTGTAATGAAGGAGCATACTATCCATGTACAGTACCTTCTGTAATGAAGGAGCACATTATCCACATACAGTACCTTTTGTAATGAAGTAGCACACTCTCCACGTACAGTACCTTCTGTAATGAAGGAGCACACTATCCTCGTACAATACCTTCTGTAATGAAGGAGCACACTATCCATGTACAGTACCTTTTGTAATGAAGGAGCACACTCACCACGTACAGTGCCCCCTGTAATGAAGGAGCAAACTATCCATGTACAGTACCTTGTATAATGAAAGACTTGCTTTGCTTACTTGTTTACCTTTTTTAAGTAATATGATATGCTTTCTCTGCAGAATACTCATCTGCAAACTTTTCATCTTTCTTGAATCTGTGGCATTTTAAATGATTTTTTTGTCTTTTTTAGGCTTGTTGGAACAATGAATATTCTTATGCAGCAGGTGGTCACAGAAGGTAAAATCATGGTGGAAGAAGCACTAGAGGACAAACACCATCTCGCTCTTCTGGTAAGCTAAAGCCAAAACATTTCAAGTCTGAATATGTTTAGGAAAGTTTTGCATATCAGAAAGTTATGTTTTTTTCACTCTTCTGTGAGAAAGATAGCTGTAATATGCAATCTATGTTCCTACAAAAATATCTATAGTTAATAATTTGGAAACATTCCATAAATGCTGGTGTCACAGCAGAGAGTGTGTGTTTCAGCCTAGCCACACCCTGTATGATCTAGGTTTAAGAGAAACGAGTTCATTGAAGGACCACCATTCAGAGAGAAATAGGCATGAAGAGGTATACCACTCAGAGAGATCCGGCACATCAGATATTATTACAGCATACCTTATTGGCAGTTTAAAAGCATTTCAGAGCATTCATAAAATATCCTAACCCTTACTGGGTAGCTGCCATGATCTACATCTTCTGCATTCCTCCTTCTAGTGTCTAAGGTTCCCTAGGGCTGGGAAGAAATGAGCCACTTGCGGGAATGGTATGTTGATGGTTGTGGGACTGGTGACCAACCCTCTTCCCTAAAAATAATTAAAACATACAGTTAATGAGCAGTATGTGGATAAAGCTGTAAATTACAGTAATGCTTGTCCAGCCTGTCTTTTTCAACACTTGTACAGAAAAGATGATTACCTTTAAAAAAGCCATTATCTTTATATTGTAAATAAATAATGAGAAAGCTCAGCCTGTCAAATAGAACTTTTAAAGCTCAGCTACAAATCTATGTTTGATGGAGGGGGCATAAAATGTGTAATGTATTGACTGGGAGTTGATTTTTCACAGTGATTCAAAAACAATGTCTCAGAACAGAATTTTCTTCATGTTGGTGATTTTTCGGCATGAAGGTGGGTGATACAGAAGGAATGTAAAAAAAATGGCTTAAAAATACCAACAAATGTCAAGGTGACCCAGATGTGAATCGCCTTTTAAACATTATGAGGCTTAAAATATTATTTGGGCTGTGTCACTTGGATGAGAATACTAGACATGAGACAATGCTTGTAAAAGAGCCAGTAGGAATTTTATAGTATGTTGTTTTTCTTTCGGCTTTTCCCTGTTAGGGGTAACCACAGCAGAACTCCAGTCCACTAATGATTGGTAGCAGGTTTTTACAGTGTCAAGGTGCCAGCCCAATGCCCAACCTTCAATGAAGGCACACCCATTCACACATGCCTTTTACTTGACTTGCAGACTCCACACAGAAGGCACTCCAGCCGAGAATCGAATGGGAGAACCTCTTACTGTGAGGCAACAGCGCTACCACTGCACCACCGCGGCTTTACAGCTTCATGAGTCCTCTATCCAGTGTTCATAAATTACCAAAGCTGGGCAAAAAAGTGAGTTAATACTCAAATACAATTGGGAGGGGAATATAGAATACAACTGGCTAAAATACATTGTAAAAATATCCATGCGGCAAAATCTTTTTGCATGTCGGAAATTGTTATACACATGTTTGTTTATTCAATTTTTACATTTCTGACAGTTCCTATTTTTTAATTTATTCATGGTAACTCATTTTTACAAATATTTTGTGTACACCAACATATGTTGAAGTTTATGGTTTTTTCATGCACAAAATTTGTACAATCATTATCCAATGATTTTTAAGTATTTTAAAGAGGTTTATGAATTTTAAGACAGTCGACCTGCTGAGCAGGTTAGTTGAGATGTTTTAAACAGTACTGCCTGTTTTGGTTAGGAGACTCTGACAGATCATTTTGTTTACAAGTTGCAGAAGTATATAACATACATATTTTTTCTGTTTTATTCAGTACAAGTTGACACAAACAAAGTGTAGGTTGATTTAATTCAAAGTTTGTTGATTTATTATTTTACTGATTTAATTTCATTATTCTAATACAAATACGCATATTCAACAGTTTAGTAAAAGTGATTGCACAGTTGTTTTTGAAGCACTAGCACTTTAATAAGCGACTATTAGTTGTATAATTGCCATGAACCAATTAAGGTTTTTATTGTTAATAGTATTTAAACGTGAGCACATCCATTACATATCTTGTCTTGATAAAGCCTGATATTTATCAGGCGAAAGCGCTTGACTTATTGTTTTGTCTAAAGTGAGATTTCGTTTTGCGTATCATAATAAAGTGGAGGATTATTTGGCTGCCTGCTTGGTCGTGGATTGTTCTTGTTCTTGGCTTTGGAAACTTTTGGTTTTAATTGTTATAAACATGACAGAGATGTCTGAAAGAAATAAAGTACTGAAATATTCCTCTCAAATAGAGCACTTGAATTTTAACATAGAAATGTCTGAGAGATTTTGTGTGTGTGTGTGTGTGTGTGTGTGTGTGTGTGTGTGTGTGTGTGTGTGTGTGTGTGTGTGTGTCTGTGTATGTATGTCCGCATACTTATCTAGATCACAGAATTTAAGAATTGCAATAAAAGAGTAAGATGTCTTTGTCAAACAGAGCACTTAAAGCCAGTACTGATCAAAGAGAAAAAGGAGAAACATACATTTTATATAACCTGGGGCTTAATGACAGGGTAAATCACAATAAACTGAAATATACTGGAAGAGCGATTTCAGCAAGATGGAAAAAATATTAGGCTTTTGTTACCATGAAGTATATGCGAGATAATTGCTACACTGAAACCTGACAGAGACAATGTCATTCTGTTGTACTATAACAGCAGAGCTGTCAAGGGAATATGATGCTTCCTATTCATGTATTAGATGAAGTAATGAATGGTTTTTAGAAGGCATCAGGATTTTGTCATAGAAGTTTTCAAGACAGTCTAATGGAAAAGGACAGCTGTGGGAAATAACTGACGACTTTTCCTCATTATTATTATAGATATGCTAACACACCAGTGACAGATTGTAACTCAGCTGTCTGTATGCCCTGGAGAGCATATGCTTTTTGATGCCATACATGAATCCCAAACCTAGTTTGTGTGTAAATAAGGAAACTGAGAGGCATTTAAAATATACAGTGGAATTAAGGATTCAAACAAGAAGTCAATAATCAAGAGAGTAATTAAGTAAATGCTCAAACCAATAAATAAAAATATGAAAAAAATGCCATTCTAACCAAGACATAGGAAATGCATGTCACCCTCAAAAGGCTATAAGAAATTGAAAAGAAAGAAAAAACATTGGTCTAGTTTCTTAAGACAGTCTGAAGTTCTAATGTTTTTTTTTTCTTTGTCCCCTTAAAATACTCCTCCTATACTCCTCCTATTCTACTATTCATCTGGCAGAATATTTACAATAGACAAAACTGACAAGTGGAATAACTGTAAGAGGATTCTGTTATTCAGTCGTCTCACGATTTCAGTATTTTTATGACTGATTAGTTGAGTGAATGACTGAAGAAAAGCACCAAAAGAAATCAATATCAATTTATACAGTTAAGTTTACTTTTACTTTTCAGAGTGTATTCAGTAGGGATGTTCATATCATTGTAGTTTGATAATTAGGACATAGTATTGTAGTGGGCAAAATGTAGTATTCTGTGTTATGGTTTGTGCTCAGTAACAGCTGTTTAGCTGGCTGTGACTGATTCTACAACCATCTGGATAGACCAAGCTGATATAAATATACTTTTTTGCACTTGTCCTGTTTCAGTGATAGTTAACAAAACTGCACTGCATTTATTTATTTGTTTCATTGAATATTAATTGAATATTGGTGGTCTCTCTCTCTCTACAGTTTGTTTCTCAGGGCTAGCTCAACACTTGAGCCTTATGCCAGCTAGTTTCATAGTGGGGGTTGTTTCACATTCTGTGAAGTTTTCTGTTTATTTAATTAAAGGCTGCAGAAATACCTCACAAAGAGGATTGCCGGCCTCAAACAGATGCCCTACGCAGTCCATCTCAAAAAACTCCAGCTTTACTCTGTCGCATCTCGCCTACTCAGAGGTTATCTCTGCCTAACATACAAAGCTATGTCAAACTCAAAGCTGTTGGACATGCTCCACTTAAAGAAATCCCAATCCCTCCGAGCTACATGCTCTAGGGACCTAAACCTTGCTACCATAATAAACAGAACATGCTGGAGGGATAGATTCCTGTCCCACAGACTTCCCATACTCTGGAACAAACTACCTATCTATATCAAACAAAGCTCCTCATTAGCACTCTTCAAGAAAAATCTTGATGATTGGATGGGAGATAGGAAATTCACCCCAGGGATCACTTTTGTGACTCTCCTTGACAGGGGCACAGGAAAATAATTTTCGGGTGGTGAAAGCCGGGGTACCATTTGGCTAGGCTTATATATGCCCTAGGGCCAATTGCCTAGTACCTACCTATGAACCTATGGGGGTCTATCTTTTGTTTTATACTACTGGTATAGTTACATGCCTGTGTATTTGTGCTCAGTAACAGAGCTGTTTATCTGGCTGTGACTGATTCTACAACCATCTGGATATACAAAGCTGATATAAGTATACTTTTTTGCACTTGTCCTATTTCAGTGACAGTCAACAAAACTGTGCTGCATTTATTTATTGTTTCATTGAATAGTGATTGAATATTGGAGGTCTCTCTCTCTCTCTCTCTCTCTCTGCAGTTTGTTTGTTCATGGCTTTGGATTTGCCCATCCCTGCTTTACATTTGTCTTTGAACACTCCTCCCAGCCCCATCTCATTTGCTCATTCAACTGAGTACAGTGATATCATTTGGGAAGGACTACCCTTTTGTTTCTTTGATTTTGGACACACCTACCAGTCCCATCTCATCAGCTCTGTCTACTGTGTACAGAGAGAGCATTCAGGAAGGCCAACCCCTTAGTTTCTTAGTCTTCAATTATCTTCTGTTTACTCCCTCTCAACTTAACAAAAAAAATACACTTTGTTCAGCTGCTCTTACTGTAACTGTGTTCTCCCTACTTTATTACATTATTTTGCTTTGCAGTGTGCTCTTAGGAGATTTCCAGCACAAACACCACACCACCCACATCATGTAGTCAAGCGCAACATACACCCACCTATGCAAAGCTCCTCAATAAAAACTTACCTAAACAGCAGAGACCTCCAAAACACACTCACAAACACTCCACACACAAGATGAAACATATCACACACAGCAGACAACACACCAGTGTCTCACAAATACAGCCCATAAGGCATAACAATAAACAAACGCAGCCCATACCGCATAACAATAAGCCAAACATACTAGTCATTGGCAACTCAATTGTGAGACACGCCGATGTCCACCTCACCAGGCCTGACAAGGAGAAGGTCACAGTCAGTTGTCTGTCTAGTGCTAGAATCCGCCACATCACACATGCACCTAAGTCTCTACACAGCAGATAAAAGTATGACTTTGTCATTGTCCATGTTGGTGTGAATGACTTGTGACATACTTCCCTGGACTATATGAAGAGAGACATGGTTGAGCTCCCAAAATATGTGCCCCAGGCAGGTATGACCCTAGCCCTAAGCAGCATCCTACCTTCACCAAGAATGATACCACAATACCAGCAAAAAATGACTGACTTCAACAATTGGCTTAGTTTCTAATGTCTTTTCAAGGGGATCCAGTATCTGTCTGCCTGGAATGACATGGTTGACAGCTCTTAATGCTTTGCCAGAGATGGCCTCTGCCTGTCACCCCTGGGATTCCGGATCCTGGCCAAGGCTCTTGCCTCTCCCACTGGGCCTTTTTTAGGCTATGTCTCAAAGACAAATCTTCCAACATAAAAGATCTGTCAAAAATCAAATTGAAGGTATTGCTGCTTAACACTAGGGGCCTTAAACTGAAAATGCACTCACTGGAAGCTCTCCTCACACTGGAAGATGCCGATGTCTGTGTGGTCACGGAAACTTGGTTCTGGGCTGTGGAGAGCACCCTTGCCTTACCAGGCTATACCTCATTCCACATATTCCAACCTCAAAATGAGGTTGGGAAGACTAAGGGTGGTGGAGTCTCTATCTTCATTAAGGACAGCCACACCTCTAGACTGGTTTGCCAGCATGAAGCACTGGAATTACTCCAGGTGTAACTGACAGTTGGCAAGACACCCATCCAAGTTATAGCCAGCTGTAAACCCACTCCATGACTCAGGACACCCAGGCTAAAAAATTTCTCAAAAGCTGACTACAACCTCCTAAGGGAGGGTATCAGTAGCTTCACACCACCACCACCCTCAGAGGATGTAGACAACTATGCTGAACAGTACGCCAATGCAGTATACAAGCACCTGTATAACTGCATGGACTCAGCCATACCTGACAGAACTGTCTGATGGACATCCTCTATCAACAGGTTTTACAACAAAAGGAAGAAACTGTTGTCCAAGGATAAAAAGGCACAAATTCCTAATTGGAAAAACTCCCTCTTCAGCCTCAGCAAGCAAATTAGATTACTAGTGAAAACCTCCAAAGCCAATTATGAATTGAAACTAGCTTCCAAAACAAAGGGAAACCACAAAGCCTTCTTCAATTATGTCAGGAACCTCCATGGCAAATCCCAGGTTTGTTCTAATTTAGTACTTAATGGTACCACTTACACTGATCCTGTTGACTTGGCCAACCTGCTAGCAGATAGGTTCAGCACAAACTGCACTCCCCTTATCCCCTACAAAAGGCCCATTCAACATTCCCGATACTTATACCGCACCTCACATCTCCATAGATCAAGTGATAAAGGCCCTATCCAAGGCAAAGAACATAGGGACAATGGGACCTGATAGTATCCCAGGTTGTATTCTGCTGCATCATCTTCAATGAAAAGAACTCTCGCCATTGAGCACCCTGTTCAACCACAGCCTAACTGCAGGCTTCATACCAGCAGAGTGGAGAACTGCCATTGTCATCCCCTTTCACAAATGTGGTGCCACTACTGACCCTGGAAAATATCGCCCCATTAGCTTGACAAGTCCGATCTGTAAAACCATGGAGTATATTATTATGGCTCTCACAAACAAGGACATAGTCAATCTCCAAGCACTTGACCCCACCCAGTTCAGATTTGTCAAGGGCAGATCTTGCCTGTTAAACCTAGTTGACTTCTTTGAGACTGTCACCAAGGCCCTGGATGAGGGGAAAGTCAATACATACAGATTACCTTGACTTGGCTAAAGCCTTTGACACAGTCCTCCACTTGGGCATCATCAGAAAGCTAACACAACTTGGCATAAATCCCTGTCTCATAAGGTGACTGGTCAACTGGCTCACCAATAGGACCCACAAGGTCAAAATAGGTGCCTCCATTTCCGACAGCTGACCTGTAACTAGTGGTGTTCCCCATGGAACCTATCCTGGGATCCCTACTGTTTGGCATCTATACTTCTCAGAGGTCCAGGCAAAGACAAAAGGCCTATGGCTCACCATGTTTGCAAATGACTGTAAGTTGGGTTCTGTCATTGACTCCCCAAATGATGTTAGCATACTGCAAGAGGGTCTCACAGCAACAAATGACTGGTGCCAAAGTCATGGCCTTAAGTTAAATGCAAAAAATGTATTATCATACCATTCAGCAAAAGCATGGCCCTTACTGATTACCACATCAACGGCAACCCCCCTAAGCACACAATCCGTGATTCCTGCACTACTCTCATTATACAACAGCCAAGAGTTTATCCCCAAAAGAAAACCTCAATCAACATCTGTCACCCCTGTCAATGAGGGACACAGATAGAACCCCTAGGACAAATTTGTGGTTTCCCATCCACTCATCAAGGTTGAGCATGAAGAGGGTCAGTGAGATAACTGAGTACTCAGATTGACAGCAATCTCTCATTCAACCATTATGTAGCAGCAGTAGTCAGAAAAGCCTTTTACTTGGTTCATCTCGTAAGTAAAGGGGTTGCATCCAGAGAAAAATGAGGTTATTCCATCTCTGTACTCCTCCCTCATTAGGCCAATAATTGAGTATAACACTCCATTTGGTATGTACCTCTCCAAACACCTGCACCAACTGGAAAGGCCACAGAAGTACCTCACAAAGAGAATCTATGGCCTCCAACACCTGTCCTGTCCTGTACCTGTCCTATACCTGTCTCTACTCGATGTCATGCAGATTACTCAGAGGTGATCTGTGTCACACCTACAAGGCAATATCGGAACTTGCCTTACTAGAGATGCTTCATATCTGGAAGTCTAACTCCTTGTGCATTACCCCCTCTAAAGGCCTAAATCTAACATGCAACATCAACAAAACATGCTGGAGAGACAGGTTTGTCTCCCAGAGGCTACTCCATCTCTGGAATAGACTTCCCACACATGTCAAACAGAGTACCTCACTGACCCTCTTCATGCGCAACCTTGATGAGTGGATGGGAAACCACAAATTTGTCCTAGGGGTTCTATCTGTGTCCCTCATTGACAGGGGTGACAGATGTTGATTGAGGTTTCTTTTTTGGGGATAAACTCTTGGCTAGGCTTGTAAGGGCCCCAGGGCCATTAGTCTAGTAATCTCCTATGATCCTATGATCCTATATGTCTAAGACGTAATCTCATACTGTGAGCAGTTGGTTGTTATAAGTCAGGCAAGTTAGGAATGTGCAAATGTTAGAAGAGTTAATGGAAGAAATATTTTAGCGGGTAGAAATGTGAAGAAAAGGCTGAAATGTATAAAAATTAATATCGTAATGTGGAGGTTGGTAGTTTATTTGGACATAAATACTGTTTAGAAATGTAAACAGGTATCATGTCACACACTGCCAGTACTTTGTATATTTTAGTTTCACAATGAATACCTTGAAGTTTAATTCACCGATTATATATCTGCGAGAGTGGTGTTCCATATCATGGCAATACAGACATGGTAGAGACAATCTCCAAGATGATTGTTTGATTTAATGACTTCTACGTGACTTTTAGACTGACTTTAAAGGGATTTAATTGTTTTATATATTTAAATTATATTTCTTACTATTGTACAACTATCTGTTTTTTAGACTATTTCATGTACTGTTTTTAAATGTGATAATGTAACAAGATTGTGTTATTTCTAGCTCATTGTTATTTGTAATTGATAGAGGTGTGTTTTGTGTGGAACGTTAGAAGCAAACTTGGCAATGTAATTACAGCAGCTTTCTAGTTTTTATAACTGCTATTTTTGGAGGTTGTTGAGAATTACAGGAAAGTATAGCAAATGTGACATGGTGTTAGCATCATAAGTGTGTAACTTGGAATTCATCAACATATTATGTTGTGTGTAAGGAACTGCACAAAACATGATGGAGTAATAAAACTATTTGTCATTAATAAAAGTGCTGAGTACAGCAATAAGAAAGTTTTGATGTGCTATGACAAAGTGCAAGGCAGCTTATCTTCTTTGGCTTCACATAAATACCCCAGAGTGGAATGCTAATGCATGTTTTGGTATGTAATCCTTCCCTACAGGTCATAAATGAAAGTACCTCCCATCCACCCTGCAGTGCATATGCCATATTAGTCAATAACATTTTTAGTAAGATGAGTTAGGTTTTGTCTTGTCTGACTGATACAATTTTATGCAAAACTTAATCTATCAAATCCAATAAATTGAAACAGTAATTACCATATATGTTTGTGCATATGGACAAAACATACTTTTCCCTACTCAAAGGGGCCATTGTGCTTTGGATTCTATTGACTAATATAAGTAACTCTAAGATAATAATACATCAGTGCAGCTTATAAAAAATTCTGTGTTTATGGGTTTGACAGATCAGGTTTTGCTAAATACAGAACTGATTAAACAAATAAATATCATGTGTTCTCTTGATGTATTTCATAAAGCATAGAACTCAGCTTTCATACTGTCAAATTTATCAAAATGGCTACAATATTTACACACCTTTCCACAGAATAGTATTGGCATGCACAATATGAAATGCAGGTACCATGGTATAGATTCTCATAGGTAATGTAAATCAAAAATTACCCCGGCATTGTAGGTGAAAATTTAAATGTCTTTACTCTGATATCACTACTTTTTTGAATGTTGAGGATATCAGAATAAGCATGTTTACTTTTCTACTTGATCTAAACTGAAGTAGTCTTAACTGTAGCTCATCTTGCTAAGCAGATTTGAATGAAGTCTTCATTTCTTGATATAGAGCAGAAGTTAGCTTCTTACATGGAAAGTACCTCCGGTCATACACGGATTCACAAAATATTAAACATACAATTCTTCCTAGATTTTATGTAGGAGGCTTCTCCCCACATTCATGACATTTATTAATGTCAGTTCTAAAACCACAAAGCTACAGGAAAGTGAGGAATACTTTTATTCTATAGTAGGCACTTTATATTCTCAGAGTTGTTAGGTTAATGCCAGGAATTGGGAGACAAAGCCCCCCACCACTTCAGTGGTTCAGATGACTTGTCTAAACATTCACTGTTGGCAACAATACCTTTTCCATAGCTTATCTAGTAGTCAGTCTACACTAGCACTTTGATCAGTCACGAAACTGCACATTTTACAGAAATGCAGTTTCATAAGTAGGTGATCAGTGAAGTGGCCTACAGAGAACTGATTTTTCCAACAGTTCAACAAACCATAAAAGAACCTCACTTCTTATGAGCAATATTACCAATGATGTATTTTCAAACTTTTTTGTTAATCCACTGTGCACCTGTGACTGGTTTTATCTTTTGCAATATCTCTTAAAATTAAGATCACATCCTGAACATATTTTACAAATGCTTTCTTTAATGATTTCACAAATACAGCTCTAGTACTGAACTCTGTAATAGCTATACACTACATGGCATGATGCATTGAATATACTATGTATTCAGCAAAATGATAACCTTGTTATACACCTTTCTGATATCATTAAATAGCATAACAACATTGCTATTTAGCTCCAGATTGCAACAAATACAGCATAGTTGCTGACCCTCTTCAAGAGAAATCTTGATGAGTGAATAGGAAACAGAAAATTCACCCCGAGGATAACACCAGTGGCTCTACTCGACAGAGACACTGGGAACTAAGGTCAAGTGGCACTATGCCGGGGTAATTCTATGGCTAGGCTTGTAAAGGGCCCATGGCCATTAGCCTAGTACACACCAATGAACTTATACCAGCACAAAGTGGGTGGCACTTATTTTTTGTAATACATTAGAAGAGCTGAAACTCCCAAAGTATTACAGAGAATTATGACTAAGTCACAAATCATAACTTTGGTATATTATATGTTGTCAAAACTGTTCTCAAGGTTTACCTTTTCACCTTTGCTAAGGGGTGAATTTTTAAAAATCCATTTCTTGATCAATTAACTAGTTGGGATTAACTACTCAGTCATAATCCTCTATGTTACCAGGACTTCTTTCACTCTTATATATTGTCATTCAGCTGTAATAGGATCATAGCATTATAGAATCATAGGAGGTTACTAGGCTAATGGCCCTGGGGCCCTTACAAGCCTAGCCAGGAGTTTATCCTCAAAAAGAACCCGCAGTCAGGACCTGTCACCCCTGTCAATGATGGACCAAGGTGGAACCACTGGGACAAATTTATGGTTTCCCATCCACTCATCAAGGTTATGATTGAAGAGGGTTAGAGAGATACTCTCTTTGACATGTATGGGACGTCTATTCCAGAGATGGGGCAGCCTCTGAGAGACAAACCTGTCTCTCCAGCAGGTTTTGTTGATGTTGGATATTAGATTTAGGCCTATTGAGGGGGTAATGCATGAGGAGTTAGACTTACAGATATGGAGCATCTCTAGTAGGATAGGGTCTGATATTCCTTGCAGGTGAGACACAGATCAGCTCTGAGCAATCTGTATGATACCGGGTAGAGTGATAGTGATTTGAGCCTATCCACATAGGATAGATGTTGGAGGCCATGGATTCTCTTTGTGAGGTATTTCTGTGGCCTTTCCAGTTTGTGCAGGTATTTGGAGAGGTACATACCGAACGGGGCATTATACTCAATTATAGGCCAAATGATGGAGGAGTGCAGAGAGGGAATAACCTTGTTTTTTCTGTATGCAATCCCTTTACTTATGAGATGAACTAAGTAAAAGGCTTTTCTGACCACTACCGCCACATGATGGTCAAATGTGAGACTGTTGTCAACCTCAGTACCTAGGTCTCTCATCACAGGTTGTGTGCTTAGAGTGTTGCCGTTGATGTGGTAATCAGTAGGGGCCATGTTTTTGCCAAATGGTATGATAATACATTTTTTGCATTTAACTTAAGACCATGACTTTGGCACCAATTATTTCTAGCTGTGAGACATTCTTGCAGTAGGTTGCCATCATTTGAGAACTCAATGACAGAACCCAACTTACAGTCATCTGCAAACTTAGTCAGCCACAGGCCCTTTGTCTTTGCCTAGGCCTCTGAGAAGTAGATGCCAAACAGTAGGGGTCCCAGGACAAATCCCTGGGGAAAAAGACTAGCGACAGGTCTGCTGTCATAGGTGGTGGCACCTATTTTGACCTTGTGGGTCATATTAGTAAACCAATTGGCCACCCACCTGATGAGATAGGGATTTACGCCAAGTTGTGTTAGCTTTTCAATGATGCCCGAGTGGGAGATTGTGTCAAAGGCCTTGGTCAAGTCAAGGTAAGCAGTGTGTACGGACTTTCCCTCACCCAGGGCCTTGGTAACAGTCTCAAAGAGGTCAACCAGGTTCAATAGTCAACATCTACCCCTGACAAATCTGAATTTGGTGGGGTCAAGTGCTTGGAGATTGCTATGTCCTTGTTTATGAGAATCATAATAATATGCTCCATAGCTTTACAGATCAGACTTGTCAAGCTAATGGGGCAATAGTTTTCCAGGTCAGTAGTGGCACCACCTTTGTGCAAGGGGATGACAATGGCAGTTCTCCACTCTGCTGGTTAGGCAGTGACTGAATAGGGTGCGCAACGGTGAAGCTAGCTCTTACTGGGGATTATGCAGAATACAGCCTGGGATACTATCAAATCCGATGGAAGTTGTGTTCTTTGCCTTGGATAGGGCCTTAAGCACTTGATCTACTGAGATGTGAGGTGTGTGACAAGTATTGGGGATGTCGAATGGACCTTTGGGGGGATAGGGAGGTGCAGATTGTGCTAAACCTATTAGCTAGCAGGTTGGCTAATTCAACAGGATTACTGTACGTGGTACCATTAAGTACTAATTTGGAACAAACCTGGGCTTTGCCATGGAAGTTCCTGACATAACTGAAGAAGGACTTGTGGTTAACATTGTTTCGGAGGCTAGTTTCAACTCATAACTGACTTTGGAGGTTTTCACTATTGATCTAATTTGCTTGTTGAAGTTGAGGAGGGAGGTTTTCCAATTTGGAATTTGTTCCTTTTCACCCTTGGACACCAGTTTCTTCCTTTTGTTGTAAAGCCTGTTGATAGAGGATGTCCACCAGACAGGTTTGTGTTTCCTTGAGGAGCAGGTTTTAGTTCTGTTAGGTATGGCTGAGTCCATGCAGCTGTACAGGTGCTTGTAAACTGCATTGGCGTACTGTTCAGCATAGGTTTCCGCATCCTCTGAGGGAGCGGTGGTGTGAAGCTATTGATACCTTCCCTTAGGAAGTTGTAGTCAGCTTTTGAGAAGTTTTTTAGTCTGGTTATGGTTGAGGAGGGGTTGAGTGGGATAGAAACTTTGAATGAGACAGACTGATGATCAGATCTCACCAGGGAAGAACTTACTACAGGAGTGGTGCAACAGTCAGCCATATTGGTGAGAACCAAGTCCAGAATGTTATCTTCTCCTGTGGGGGATAAGACAAGCTGGTCTAGTGTGTTAGAAATGATGAAGTCAAGGAATTGTTGGGAGAGTGCATTAGTGCATGAATAGCTCAGCCAGTCTATGATGGGGTAGTTGAAGTCACCAAGAATCAGGGTGTTAGGAGGTACCTTGATAGAGTCAAGTAGGTCCAGGTAGGAGGAGTGGGTGTCCTGAGTCATGCAGGGGGGGTCCATAGCTTGCTCTAACTTGGATGGGTGTCTTTCCAACTGTCAGTTGCACCTGGATTAATTCCAGTGCATCATGCTAGCAAACCAGTCTGGAGGTGTGCCTGTCCTTAATAAAGACAGAGACTCCACCACCCTTAAGTCTTTCCGACCTTCTTTTCGGGTCAGAAAGTGTGAAATGAGGTATAGCATGGTAAGGCAGGGGTACTCTGTGCAGCCCTGAACCAAGTTTCCATGACCACACAGACATTGGTATCTTTCAGTGTGAGGAGAGCCTCCAGTGAGTGCATTTTCAGGTTAAGGCTCCTAGTGTTAAGCAGCATGACCTTTAATTTGCTTTTTGACAGATCTGTTGGAAAAGACACCAGAAACTAAGCCAATATTTGAAGTCAATTATTTTTTGTTGGTATTCTGGTATCATTCTTGATGAAGGTAGGATGCTGCTTAGTGCTGGGGTTAGGGTCATACCTGCCTGGGACACATAGTCTAAGAGCTCAGTCATGTGTCTCTCTTCATATAGTCCAGGGAGGTACCTCTCAAGTTATTCACACCAACATGGACAATGACAGAGTCATACTTGCACCTGTTGTGGAGAGACTTAAGTGCTTGTATAATGTGGCGGATTCTGGTACCTGATAGACAATTGAGCATGACCTTCTCCTTGTTGATCCTGGTGAAGGGGGACATCAGTGTGTCTTACTATTGAGTCACCAATGACTAGTATGTTTGGTTTATAGTTAAGTCTTATGGGCTGTGTTTGTTAGACACTGGTGTGTTGTTGTCTACTGTATATGATGTGATTGGTGTTGTGTGTGGAATGTTTGAGAGTGTGTTTTGGGGGTCTCTGTTGTTTAGGTAAGTTTTTATTGAGGAGCCCGACATAGGTGGGTGTGTGGTGTGCATGGCTCTGTGATGTGGGTGGTGTGGTGTTTGTGCTAGAAATCTCCTCTTTGTCAGGAGTACTGACAGTGGCATGAGAGAGCATGTATTCCAGCTTACTGATGTAAATGCATTTCTTGCAAGATGAAAAATGATATGCTAGGAGAAGAGGACTGTTAGTGAACATGAGGCAGTTGCTACACTGTCTCAGTATGCCCATGCCAACCAGGATGGCAGGAGAAACTGATGGGAGCTGTCCAGACAGTGTGTGTTCTGAATATTTTGCAGACTTATGGAGAGCAGGATTTGATAAGGATTTGTCCAAAAGAGTGTAGACCACAAATCTCCAAGATGCAAATTAACTGGCCTGAAGCACAAGTGCTAAAACAAAAACTGAGATGTTTAGAACAGCATGCAGATTTAATCAGGTTACTAACAAGCAGTAATAAATGCAGAATAAGAGCACTTGAACACTTAAGAGCACACAGAACAGCAAAATAAGGTAGTAAAGTAGGTGGAACACAGTTACAATAAGAGAAGCTGAATAAAGTGAATAAAGTATAACTTTTTTTTTTTGGAGAGGGAGGAAACAGAGCAAGATTAAGGGACTACAGGGACTGTCCTTCCCAAATGCTCTCTCTGTACACAGTACATACAGCTGATGAGATGGGACTGCTAGGAGTGTCTGAAACAAAGAAGTAAGGGGTAGTCCTTCTAAAATAATATCACTGTGTCAGCTGAGACAGCAAATTAGATGGGTCCAAGAGGAGTGTCCAAACACAAATTTACAACAGGGGTGGGCAATTCCAAAGCCACCAAGTTTAAAACTACAACTAGGGAAGGAGGGCGGCAAACAAACTGCAAAGAGAGAAGGTCCACAATCTTCAATTAATATTCAATGAAACAAATAAATAAAATGCAGTACAATTATGTTAACTGGCATTGAAAAAATGCAAGTGCAAAAAAGTTGTTGTTGTGTCTTTCGGCTTTTCCCGGTTAGGGGTCACCACAGCGGAACTCCGGTCCGCTAATGATTGGCAGTTGATTGTTACGTGCCGAGTTGCCAGCCCTGATGCACAACCTTCAATAAAGGTACGCCCATTCACACATGTCTCCACGCAGAAGACACTCTAGCTGAGAATCTAACCGGACAGCGTCTTACTGTGAGTCGACAATGCTACTGCAGCACCACCACCGTGGATGCAACTGCAAAAAAGTATACTTAAAAAATCAGCTTGTATGTCTAGACGATTGCAGATCGCTCACAGCCAGCCAAGCAACTCTGATAATGAGCACAAATAAATACACAGAAATTGACTATACCAGCACTATAAGACAAAGAATAAGCCCCAGGCTAACAGTTAAACACATAACTTCAAAGAAGTAAAACTACCCCCACTGAAACCAGGTGGCTTACACTTCTGGTGCTAATATTCCCATTCCATTTTTCTATTCAGAAATAATTGTTGACCTCTTCAGACTTTTATGATAATCCAGTTTTTGATTAAGTTTTTGTTGAAAGGAGTCATATGTTTTATTGACATACCATTTCCATTTCACCGTCCATTGCTTTTTTTGCCTTTTACATATTATCCACTATGATTTTGTATTTTATGTGTTCTTTCTCCTGTTACACTGTTATTAAACTAATAACATGTAGCTTGTCTACAACATTTTATCTTCCTTTCATCAATGGGCAATTTCAGTGATAGTCCACTTTGTATTTTTTTAAAGAAAACATTTCCCAGATTCATGAATGTCTGCTCATCATTATAAGTTTGTGTACAGGATGACAAGTGACAAGCAAGCAGTTTGTGATTCAGGAAATAGCAATATACACTGTGGCCAGCTGCAAAACAACAGTTAGTAACTGAATATGCTAATGACTGCCTAAGTGACCTTAGCTCATACCAATGAAGCAGGAAAAAAAAACATGACTGAGTGATTCAGAAACAAATAAAATGAGCATGAACATGACACACTCACTTTAGCACTGAATTCCAGCACGTGCTTGAAGACAGCTACAGGAAAATTAAAAAAATGAGTGGTTGCTGCAGCTATTATAAATCTATGTGTGCAACAGGGTCTCACACAATATGCTGCTGCTGCTGCAGCTGCCAGACCTCAGCTTAGAAAGTGTAGGGTGGGTATTCAAACCAGTTTTGATCTACCATGGACTACATGGAATAGAAATACTAGAGCACTATATGGTGAACATGGATACTATACAAGAAATAATGGACATCTGCCATCCTCACTTGATGCCCTATGGAAATCATGGATAACTCATCTCAGTGGAAAGTGAGGTATGTGTAGCTTTACATATACTAGCTACAGATATTTTTCAGTTACCTACAGGGGGCACAGTAGGATTTCACAGGCCTCTGAATCAAGAATAATCCAACAGTTCCTCAATGCAATGCTGAAGGTGGGGGGAGCATATCTGATTTCCACGTACCCCAGAGGAGAGAGCTACTAGCATATAATGTTTCTATGCCATAGCACATTTCCTGGAGGTTCTGGGAGCTGTAGATTGTACCCCAGTGAACTGGGGAGGAGGTATGATCACTTCATCAACTGTGAAGTGGTCTGTAATGTACAAAGTATCATCTATAATGTGTGTACAGATCACCCTGGCAGTTTCCATGACTTCCACATATGGCACACCTGTGACTTGTACCTAAGGTTTACAAGAGGTGACAAGGACTGTAGTGGAGATGCAGGATATGCACTATAAACTTTATTCATGACTGTTATGAGAAACCTGCAAAACCCTATTAAACAAAGTTGCAACATTGCACACACACAGATTAGAAATATAGAGTGTGTAGTTGGGCTGCTGAAACATGGTTCCACAGTCTAGTTACATCTGGAGGACACATCCACCACAGATTCAGGCAACCCTAAATCATGGAATTGTGCAAAGGGCAGGACACAGTCATCATCATTTGCACAATGTGTGTGTGTGTGTGTGTGTGTGTGTGTGTGTGTGTGTGTGTGTGTGTGTGTGTGTGTGTGTGTGTGTGTGTGTGTGTGTGTGTGTGTGTGTGTGTGTGTGTGTGTCTGAGGTGCCATGATTAATGCAAGCTGTACTGTGTGTGGGTATGCAGAAACACAACCACAGCATTATGTTAGCATTAAACTACTTGAACTTGGAACAATATTTGCTGGATGAGTTGTCATCACATCTACCACCGGTGTGGCAGTGGATGTAGTACCACACTGCAGAGAGGGATCTAGTGCATTCATGGCCATGCCTGCTCACATCTGATGATGTAACAGTGGTCCTATGTCTGACACTGTTGTAGTCACAGATATGGTCACCCACAACATACACAGGTTGCTAGACATGGTCAGGGAAGGGCTTGTCAGCCGTATGAGGATCTAGGAGCCAAGCCCATGGAGAGAGAGCTCCTGCACTATGACTTCATGCTCACCATCTGAGAATGGAGGTTACCATGGGCCAGACCCTTTTTATAATTTGGAAGTAACATCCCTGTTATGATAGAAAAATGTGTATTAGATCAAGCAACACACTAGGGGGATAGAGCCATACAGGCTGATCTACTTCTGGGAAGCAAATATTAATTTCACAGGCATTGTTTAAAATCTTAGCAAACAGTTCTGAATATGTCAATACAAGCCATGTAATATTTCCTATTCTCCACAAAAAGATCAAACTTATGACTGCAGAATTGAACAAACTGATTTCATGTACATAGAAGAATATTACTACACAACAACTAGGCAGAGAGAATAGCATAAGCAGAGAATTGTTCCTTACTGTAACAATAGCACATATAAGCTGCTATAGGTCAGACATGTCTGAATATCCTAAAGATCTTGCCAGAACCCAATGAAATACAACTAAGGGGTAACTGCAATAAAAGAAGTTTGTTTGCTCATTTCAAAAACACTACTTTGCAAGGTTAGACAGCAGTCATTGCAACTAAAAAAATGTTGCTTCATCCTTTGAGTGACACCTAGCATTGCACATAGATGCTGGTTAACAATGCCCTTAACTGAATGACAGGTCACCCCCTATGTCAAAAACTCAAAATTTTATTTGGCATGAGTGAAGACATCCTTGCTTACAGTTCAAACATTATTGAATAAAGAAAATACAAGCTATGCAACTTCTTAAATGGCTCAATCTGGTAATGAAGAATATTCTGACTAACTATGCAAGTAAAGCAGGGTTTGAATCCATATTAGGGATATTTTACCTTAGAGGAATATAATATATGTGTGATTAGGATTTTCTGTACTTTAAGCTGAACTACACATGTAATTTAAATTGTTAATGATGCAATGTAATTGTGTACTATCCAATGATTCCTTGACTTCATCAGTTCTAATGCACTAGACCAGTTCATCTCATCCCCCACAAGGGGAGATAACATTTGGACTTGGTTCTCACCAACATGGGCGAAAGCTGCAAAACTCCTATAGTATGTTCTTCCCTGGTGAGATCAGATCATTGGTCTGCCTCATTCAAAGTTTCTATCCCACCAAACCCCCACCCAGCCATAATCAGGCTAAGAAACATCTCAAAAGCTGACTACAGCCTCCTAAGAGAGGGTATCAATAGGTTCACACCACTGCCCCCTCAGAGGATGCAGACAACTATGCCGAACAGTAAGCCAATGCAGTATACAAGCAACTGTACAACTGCATGGACTCTGCCATACCCAACAGAACTAAAACCTGCTCCTCAAGGAAAGACAAACCTGTCTGGTGGACATCCTCTATCAACAGCCTTTACAATAAAAGGAAGGAACTGTTGTCCAAGGGTAAATAGGAACAAATTCCAAATTGGAAAAAGCCTCAACAAGCAAATTAGATCACTAGTAAAAACCTCCAAAGCCAATTATGTATCAAAACTAGCCTCCAAACAAAGTTACATCAGGAACTTCCATGGCAAACCCCAGGTCTGTTCCAAATTAGTACTTAATGATATCACTTACACTGATCCTGTTGGCTTAGCCAACCTGCCAGCAGATAGGTTCAGTGCAAATTTCAGCCCTCTCCCCCCAAAGGCCCATTTGACATCCCTGATACATTACTGCACCTCACATCTCCATAGATAAAGTGTTAAAGGCCTTATCCAAGGAAAAGAACACAGCTTCCATGGGACCTTATATTATCCCAGGCTGTATTCTGCATCATCTCCAGTAAGAACTATCTTCACTATTGAGCACCCCGTTCAACCACAGCCTAAGTACAGGCTTCATTCCAGTAGAGCAGAGAACTGACATTGTCATCCCCTTGCAAAAGGTGGTGCCACCACTGACCCTGGAAACTATTGCCCCATTAACTTGACATGTCTGATCTGTAAAGCATGGAGTGTATTATTATGGATCTCATAAACAAGGACATAGGCAATCTCCAAGCACTTGACCCCACCCAGTTCAGATTTGTCAAGGGCAGATCTTGCCTGTTGAACCTGGTTGACTTCTTTGAGACTGTCACCAAGGCCCTGGATGAGGGAAAGTCAGTAGATACATCTTACCTTGACTTGGCCAAGGCATTTGACACAATCCTCCACTTGGGCATCATCAAAAAGCTAACACAACTTGGCATAAATCCCTATCTTATCAGGTGGGTGGTCCACTGCCTCACTGATAGGACCCACAAGGTCAAAATAGGTGCCTCCACCTCTGACAACAGATCTGTCACTAGTGGTGTTGCCCAGGGATCTATCCTAGGACCCCTGCTGTTTGGCATCTACTTCTCAGAGGTCCAGGCAAAGACAAAAGGCCTGTGGCTGACCAAATATACAGCTAGCTGTAAGTTGGGTGCTGTCATTAACTTCCAAAATGATGTCAACATACTGCAAGAGGGTCTCACAGCAGCAAATGGCTGGTGCCAAAGTCATGGCCTTAAGTTAAATGCAAAAAATGTATTATCATACCATTTGGCAAAAACACAGCCCCTATTGATTACCACATCAACAGCAACTCCATAAGTACATGACCTGTGGTGAGAGACCTGGTTACTCAGGTTGACAATAATCTCACATTCGACCTTCATGTAGCAAAAGTGGTCAGAAAAGCCTTTTACTTGGTTCATCTCATAAGTAAAGGGATTGCATCCAGAAAAAAGGAGGTTATTACCTCTCTATACTCCTCCCCCTCATTAGACCAATAATTGAGTATAACACCCCATTTGGTATGTACCTCTCCAAACATCTGCACTAACTGGAAAGGCCACAGAAATACCTCATAAAGACAATCCATGGCCTCCAACATCTGTCCTATGCAGACAGGCTGAAATCACTATCACTCTACTAGTCATCATACAGATTGCTCAGAGGTGATCAGTGTCTCCCCGACATGGCTATCTCAGTCCCTGCTCTACTAGAGATGCTTCATATTCATAAATCAAACTCCTCATGCATTACCTGCTTGAAAGGCCTAAATCTAATATGCAACATCAACATAACCTGCTGGAGAGATTGGTTTGTCTCCCAGAGGCTGCCCCATTTCCAGACTAGACTTCCCATACACATCAAACAGAGTATCTCACTGACCCTCTTCAAGCACAACCTTGATAAGTGGATGGGAAACCACAAATTTGTCCTAGGAGTTCTACCTGAGTCCCCTCACAGATAGGGGTGACAGGTGCTAACTGATGCTACTTTTTGGGGATAAATTCTTGGCTAGGCTTGTAAGGGTCCCAGAGCCATTAGCCTAATAACTTCCTATGATCCTATGATCCTATGATCCTATGGGATCTTTCATTTCTCAGTACTGTTGCAAAGTGTGATGCACATATCATCTTTTGCTTCCTGTTTTCTCATGGGTCCTTCAACTGTGTAATTTCTGCTAGCTGTGGCATAACTTCCTTTGTGGTATGTTCAAATGATGCTCATGTCTACATAAATTCTAAGTAAAACTGGCAGGTGTTCAAATCCAGCCTTGTGTACAACATTAGTTAAAGTTTTCTTTCCATTAAAATGAACCTGGTGAAGTAGTGGATACATATGTTAATCCCCACTACTATCCTGCTTATTCCGCAACTATTCTACTAGTATCCTACCCCTGCTGGCTCCCTATTTTGAACACTTAACTATAAACAGCAATGCAGGGACTTAATAATGAAGAACATAAGATTTATACACCAAACACAACGTCAGAAATGGCTTACAAATAGGCATGTTTACATGTCAGTACACATCATTTACACATCATTTACACAATCTTTGGCATTGAGCAGCAAAGCCTACTAGTAGTTCCCATTCTAACCTAAAAAACTCAAAATAATAATTATGCATATGCTAATATGTTGCTATTAGTCATGCAAATGAACTTGGAAGCAATGCGTTTCAGTAAGTAATTGTGACAGACAGAAGATAATTTCAGTGGGTTGTATTACTTGTGAAAGATTTATTGGATTATTGTATGCAAATACAAGGACTTCCTTGTAATGTGGTCTATATATGTCCATATGTAAATGAATGTGACACTGTCTCACATTACCCTTTCAAGTATGTTCCAGTGAACTGGTAAACATACAAACATAATTGCAGAGTAGCAGTCAAGAGTGCACTGTATATCTTTTACATGTATGGCTTGTAGTTACCTTGCACACTGAGCTCACATCACAACACATGCCAGTGACAAATAGAAAACTGCACACTACACTTTCATACAATGACTCTGAGATAAACAGTCAATAATGTATGGGTTAAACTCAAATGGTTGACATATGTGACAAATGCCATCACTTAACTGAATACACTTTAATGTGAATTACATGTATATCATTCATAACAGAATAATTGATGTGAATTATGTGATGCATGACTTATCACTACAGTATACTGTGTGTTGTGCTAAATACGTTGATATTATGTTTGTATGTCAGACAACATTGCACAATCACCCAAGCATATGTCATGTGAACAACAAATATATGCTCTCTGGCTCTTGTAGTAAGACTTCTCCTGGGGTATCAGTGATTAAAACAATGTTTTATATAATGTGGACTTAGCTTATCAGGTGAGCAAATCCAGTAACTGTAACGAGTATGATTGCATTAGCAAATACTAACAAGAAAGACTGGCTTATCCAACATATGTGATGTGTACACATCCGGTCAGTGGAAAGATTTACATTGACAGAGAGTTTCCATAAGTCTTACTTTCCCTTTTAGATTGGACCAGTGTCTTGCAACACAGTGAGGAAGTCATCCTTAACGTATGCTGTCTGACTTTTGTAGTAAGACTTCGGGGATATGGACAGATGATATACTGTTCTGTAGATTGTGGGGTGTTCAAATCTGGTAATGTGTAACTAGTATGACTATGTCTGAATATAGTGACAGTTAGGACTGACATATCCAACAGATGTGATGTGTACACTTCTATTCAATGGAAACATTTACACAGGGAAAGGGTTTTCGTAAGTGTTGCACTCTCTCTCTCTTAGGCCAGTCCAATGCACTGCAACACAATGAAGATGTAATTCCTTCAAATGTATGCTGTGTGCTGTTCAACTGTTGTAATACTTCTGTAGTGTGAGCAGCTAATATGATGGTCTATAGATTGTGAACTTAGAGAGGCAGGTGATCAAATATGGTGATGCATACAGTCATAAGAGAATAGTGTATATGGAACTGGCCTACTTAACTAATGGTGATATGGAAAACTGGCCCTTATGTTAACTCTTACATTGCTAAAGGATTTTGAGCACTCAAACAACATTTTATGGGATGTATCACCATTCAGACTTGCTGCTTAAGTTATCCCTTTATGTGTGTGCTTTCTGAAGCATCCACTATGACTTCTCCTGTGGTATGAGCAGTTGGTATACAGCTTTTTAGAGTGTGGACATAGATGGGCAAGTGTTCAACAGCAAAGTCTAATTACTGTGGTTATATTACTGCTGATTAAAAATAGGTATGTTTGTTTGTCTTTCGGCTTTTCTCGGTTAGGGGTCACCACAGCGGAACTCCAGTCCACTAATGATTGGTAGTGGATTTTTAAGTACCGGGTTACCAGCCCTGATGCACAACCTTCAACAAAGGCATGCCCCATTCATGTATGCCTCCACACAGAAGACGCTCTAGCTGAGAATCGAACGGGACAATGTCTTTCTATGAGGTGACAATGCTACCACAGCACCACCACCGCAGTACTGATTAAAAATAATGAATGACTTAATCAACCAATGTGATGTAGATAATTTAACATAGGAATAAAGTTTACATGGCCCCGATTTTGATCCCTCAAACTCCCTTTTAGGTGAGCCATATGGATTTTGACACACCTCTGAGGTCATCCCTTAATTTGTTTTCTTTTTGACACCGCTACTTATGACATTTTCTATGGCACCAGTAGTTAATATGCATTTGTATAAACTGTGGATCTAGAAAGGCATTGGTTATGAGCACTAATATAACCACAGTGCAAGCTTCAGAAAGCACACACATAAAGGGATGACTCCTCCCACTCCCATTTATTTAGCTCATTCTACTTAATACAGACATAATTTGGGAAGGCCAAACCCCTTAGTCCCTTAACTTTGAATGATTTTCTTTTCCTGCTCTCTCCCTTTTTACTTTATATAAAAAAAAACTTTATTCAGCTGCTTATATTTTTCTAATTTGTGTTTCTTCCTACTACTCTGCTACTTCATCTTGCTTTGCTTCTTCCTGTTACTTGCTGCCTGTTCTATAAAGTGTTCAACTGCATTTTTTCTGTTGTATTTATTACTGCTTGTTTATAGCCTGTCTAAACTGTTAAGTGTCATTCTTAAGTGTTATTCGAAGCTCTTAGTTTTGGTTTAAGCTCTTGAGCTTTATGCCCACCCCTTAACTTTCCCTGGCCTTTGTCCCTCAATCTCTGACAAATATGGATGGACAATTTCCTATAGTTTTTCCTGCCAGTCTGGTTAATAAGGGCATCCTGAGACAGTGTAGCAACTGCCTCATGTAGGTTCATAGGTTCATAGGTTGATACTAGGCTATCTGCCCTAGGGCATTTATAAGCCTAGCCAGAGTGTGTTTGACTTTCGCCACCCATTTTAAATTAATTTTGCTATGCCTTTTTTTTGAGGTTAGTATACTGTGCCTCTGTCTAACAGTGACACAGAAGTGATAGCCAGGGTAAACCTACAATCTCCCATCCACTCATCAAGATTCCTCTTGAAGAGAGTCAATGTGGGACTCTGCCTAACCTGGACTGGGATTTTATTCCAGAGTGAAGGGAGCCTCTGGGTTATGAATCTGTCCCTCCAGCATGTCCTATTTATTTCAGTGCTCAGGTTCAAGTCTCTTGAGCGCGTAGCTTGATGGGATTTGGATTTTCTGAGGTGCAGCATGTCCATTAATTCCGGGTTGGACATGGCTTTATACATCAGGCACAGATCGCCTCTGAGCAGGCGGTATGCCACTGAGTAGAGCTGGAGTTTCTTTAACCGGGCAGCATATGGCATCTGTTTGAGCCCTTTGATCCTCTTGGTGAGGTACTTTTGGGGTCTTTCCAGTTGCTGCAGGTGTCTGGTAAGGTACATCCCAAAAGGGGCATTGTACTCAATTATGGGTCTGATGAGGGATGAGTAAAAAGGCACGATGACCTCCCCTGATCTAGATGTGAATCCCTTCATGATTAGGTGGGCTATATAAAATGTTTTTCTAACCACTTTGGCCAAGTGGTTGTCAAATGAGAGATTGCTATCAACTTGGGTCCCCAGGTCCCTAATGACTTCTTCTGTACTTAATGGATTACCACCTATGTGGTAATTTGTGGGCACTTTGTTTTTGCCAAAGGGGATGACTATACACTTTTTGGCGCTTAGCTTGAGGCCATGGCTCTGGCACCAGTTGTCTGTTTCTATGAGGCCCTTTTGGAGGATGCGTGTGTCAGCTGGAGAGTTGATTATGGCGCCCAGTTTGCAGTCATCTGCGAACTTGGTCAGCCACAGTCCTTCCATGTTGGCCTGTACCGCCAAGAAATATATACCGAACAAGAGATGTCCCAGGACTGAGCCTTGTGGGATGCCACTTGTAACTGGTTTGGAGTCTGACATGGCTCCATCAATTCTAACCATGTGGGTTCTGTCCTTGAGCCAGTTTGCAACCCATCTAGTGACATAGGGGTTTATATTTAAGCTGGTGAGCTTATCTATAATGCCCGAGTAGGGTATTGTATCGAAGGCTTTTGCGAGGTCCAGGTAGGCTGTGTGGACCACCTTCCCCTCGTCAATGGCCTTGGTGACTGTTTCAAAGAAATCGACCAAGTTTAAGAGGCAGGATCTGCCCTTAACAAAGCCAAACTGGGTAGGATCCAGTGTCTGTAGGTCCCCAATATCTTTATTTATGAGGTCCATGATGATCCTTTCCATAGCTTTGCAGACCAAACTAGTCAGGCTTATGGGGCGATAGTTTCCAGGATCTGTTGAGGCACCACCTTTGTGGAGAGGGACCACTGTTGCTGTACGCCACTCTTTGGGTACATATCCTGTAGTAAGGCTAAGATTGAACAGTAGTTTTACGTTTGGGTTTAGCTCTTCTTGGAGTTCATGTAGGACGCAGTCCGGGACACCATCTGGTCCCATTGATGCTGTGTTTTTTGCTTTGGAGAGAGCGGCTCTTACCTGAGCATCTGAGATGTCAGGGGGGCAGCACTCTGTTGGGATAGATATTTGCCCTTTTGGTGGGGAGGGAGAAGTTTGCACTGAACCTGTCAGCTAGGATGTTGGCAATGTCTGTGGGCTCGGTGTATTTTTTGCCATGTTGGACTAATTCTGAGCATATCTGGGAATTCCCACCCAGGTTCCTAACATAACTAAAGAAAGCCTTGTGATTATCCTTAGTGTCCTGTGCAATTTTTCTCTCGAAGCTGGCCTTAGATGATTTTATGAGTGCCCGTAGTTTTTTGCTAATACCGATCAGAGATGCCTTCCCTTTTTGGGATTTTGCTCTATCATGTAGTAGCTTCCTCCTTCTATTGTATAGTTTGTTTATGGCTAGGGTCCACCAGACAGGACGTCTGCCTTTGGAGGATTTGGTCTTGGTTTTATTTGGGATTGCATGATCCATGCATTCCTGAAGGTGTTCATAGAATGCGTTTATAAAGGATTCTGCGGTCTGGGCCATATTTTCCACAGGCCCGGGGGCTTTGAAGGATTCCGCCTCGGTTTTGAGGCATGTGAAATTTGCTTTAGAGAAGTTTTTCACTGTGGTTTTCTGGGCAGGGGGTGGGGTCGGGATGTGAATATCCAGTGAGATTAGTTTATGGTCTGATCTTACCAGTGAGGGATACACTTCTGGTCTGGAGCATAGTGTCCCCATGTTGGTGATGATCAGGTCCAGTATGTTTTCCCTTCTTGTGGGAGTGGTAACAAGTTGTTCCATAGCATTTGAGTTTATAAATTTTAGGAATCTTTGGGCTAGGGTGTTGGAGCTAGAGTAATGCTCCCAGTCTATGTTTGGGTAGTTGAAGTCGCCCAATATAATGGTGTTTGGAGAGACCTTCATATTTTCCAGTATTCTCAGGAAGGCCGAGTGGGGTTCCTGTGTTTGGGAGGGTGGTCTGTAGCAGGCTATAAACTGGAAGGCAGTTTTACCCACTGTTAGTTGCACATGGATAGTCTCTGATGCTTCGTGCTGTGCCACCAACCTGGAGGTGTGGGTATCTTTGACAAATATTGATACTCCCCTCCTTTTGTGGTTCGGTCCAAGTTTTGGGGCCGAAAAGCATGGTATGAGGTATAACGTGGTAGTGCTGGGGTGCTCTCAGGAGCCTTGAACCAGGTTTCTGTTACTGCACAGATATCGATGTTCTCCATGCTAAGGAGAGTTTTGAGTGCATGCATCTTGAGGTTTAGACTTCTGGCGTTGAGTAGCATTACTCTTAGTTTCTTATCCCTTGTGATACCTATGGAGGTGGGTTGGTCTTTTGAGCCTTGCCTAAAAAAGGCACTATGGGGGTAGCAAGAGCCTTTGCCAATATCCGAAAGCCCAGGGGTGACAGGTGCAAGCCATCCCTAGCGAAGCATCGTGGCTTGTCGAGCATGTCATACCAGGCTGACAGGCATTGGATCCCCTTTGAATGACACCAATACTTAAGCCAATTGTTGAAATTGATCATCTTGTCTTCATATTGTGGCATCATTCTTGGTGAGGGTAAGATGCTACTCAAGGTCAGGGTCATACCGGCCTGGGCTACATGCTCAGAGAGCTCCTCTATGTCTCTTTTCATGTAGTCCAGGGAGGTACATCTCAGGTCATTCACACCAGCATGGACAATGACTGAGTCATATTTGTACTTGCCTTGGAGTGACCTGAGTGCTTGTGTTATGTGGTGGATCCTAGCACCCGACAGGCAGCTCACTGTGACCTTCTCCTTGTTCAGCCTGGTGAGCAGGACGTCAGTGTGCCTGACGATAGAGTCACCTATTACAAGTGTATCAGGTGTGTTGTTTAGTCTTAAGGGCTGTGACTGTTTGGCACACTGGTTTTGTGAGCTATGTGTTGCACGTGTTTTGTTTTGGGGTAGCGATTGCTTGGGTGTCTGCTTTGGAGGTCTCTGCTGCTTAGGCAAATTTTTATTTAGAGCCTCCGAGTATGTTTTTGTGTGTTTATGTGTTTGGTTTGTTGTCGTAGTAGGTCTATGTGAGAATGGAATTGTAGTGAGTGTGGTTTCCTTCTCCTCCTGACTGGTTACGCCAGTACTGAGTTGAGAGAGCTTAGCCTCCAGTTTGGCTATATGGTTGCAACTCTCACATGTGTTGGAATTTGTTGGGAGGAGGAGAGGGTTGTCTGTGTACATGAGGCAATTGTAACATTGCCTCAAGACAACCATCTACTACTACCACCTAGGAACACAATTTGTGAGAAATGCAATTACATTAGGAACCTAGATTCCAAGCTCTCTCTCCCTCAAGCCAGTATATCTGGCACTGAAAAGGTTTTCAACACAATCTCTACACCTCAAACACCATGCACACCTACACAACACACACCTACATTTGCAGAGGTCTTCCACATAAACATACCCAAACAAAGGAGACCTCCGAGGCAAAAACAACTAAATTAATTACTTGTAGGAGTGTGTATGTAATCAACTGTGTTGATTGGAAGGTTTGTATCATGAGGTAGTTTTTAAAAATGTTATTTAAAATGAATTTAATGGTTTTTAAATTTGTCTGATGAAGTCACTGTATCACAGTGACGAAAAGCACTTTACATTAAATATACTTTGTTGTGGACTAGTTCAAGAGTTTGGTGCATTTGTTTTTGCTTATCCTATCATACATTCAGACCCCAAACTGTGGGCAGGCAAGCCAAAGGAGGTGGAGTTTCAATATACATTAAAGACATACACACCTCCAGGCTGGTCCAACAGTATGACACACAGGAGACACTCCAAGTGCAGTTAACCATCGACAAGACCCCTATTCAAATTATAGCTAGTTACCAGCCCTCAAATCTGACTCAAGATGCCCAATCTACCTATTTGGACCTGCTCGAACCTATCAAGCCTGAACCCTTTACCATGATCCTGGGTGACTTTAACTTCCAAAACATAGACTGGAAGAACTATTCATGCCAGAATATAAATGCCCATAGATTCCTTGACTTTGTCAACGCAAGTGCCTTGGAACAGCTAGTCGATACCCCCACAAGGGGTGATAATATCTTGGACTTGGTATTAACCAACATGAGTAACCACTGCAGCATCCCTATAGTATCGTCTTCCCTGTTAAAATCTGACCACAAAGCCGTCACTTTCAAAGTCACCTTCTCCCCCAACCCGCTCTAGCTGGGATCAGACATAAAACTTCTCCAAAGTTGATTACAGCCTCCTGAGGGATGATATAAACAACTTGATAGCCCCCTCCCCCTCTGTAGGAACTGGCACCAATATCCAAAACTACACCAAAGCACTATATGAGCATTTATATAGATGCATGGAATCAGGAATATCTGTCAGGACTAAATCATCCTTCGCAAGGAAGAGTAAACTTGTCTGGTGGAGATCTGCAATAAATAAACTCTATAATAAAAGGAAAAAATAGCTGTCCAAGACCAAGAAGGAGTAGGTGCCCAATTGGAAGCAATGTCTCCTTAGCCTGAACAAGCAAGTAATAGCACTAGTGAAATCCTCCAAAGCAAACTTCAAATACAAATTGGCCACATCTGCTAGAGACAATCATAAGGCCTTCTTCACATATGTCCACAGTCTCAAAGGAAGCAACCAGATGTGTTCAGAACTGGTAGTCAAGGACACCACATATACAAATGCTGTAGATATAGCAAACTTGCTGGCTGATAGATTCAGTGAAAACTTTTACCCCTCTATCCAATCAGTAAATCAGGACATCCTCAGTACCTGCTCCCTTTCCCTTATGTCTAGGGAACAGGTCATCACTGCTCTCTCAAAGGCAAAATATACAGCCTCCATGGGACACGATAACATCCCAGGCTGCATCCTATGTGAACTCAGGCAGGAACTTGCAGCACCACTAGGCACCCTATTCAACCAAGGCCTGAGTACTGGCTTTGTCCCAGCTGAGTGTAACATAGTCACTGTCATCCCTTTACACAAAGGTGGAGTGTCCACTGATCTGGGAAATTATAGAGCCATCAGCCTATCTAGCCTGATCTGCAAGGCCATGGAATGGATTATTATGGACCTCATTAACAAGGACATTGGCAACCTAAAACCAATCCAGGAGATGATAGCGAACAACCAAAAACCAAAACCAAAATATAGGTTTGCTATGGAGAACCAAATGAGGGTCCAGAACAGGACGTGATTCGAAAAGTTTATTCACCAAAAACACCCACAAACGCTTTACACACAAAATACGTTTTCAGAAGTCTTCTTCAGAAGGCAAAACACCAAATGATATAGTAATGCACTTAAATAGATGTGTGAAGATCAATTATCCAATAGATTCATTGTCAATAAACAATTCAATTAAAAAAATTCAATTAAAAAAACAATCAAATAATTTAAAGTTAAAAATGTTAAACATTCAACCCTATTTAGTGGCACCTATCCATATTACTTTTATATATAAATACCATGAATTATGTAAATATAAAGTTATAACATCATGTATTTTACATTGTAAAAGAATATTATTGTAAAATATGTTGATTAAAAAGTATATATAATAAAACAGTTGTACAAACAGTTAAAAACACCTTATAGGGTCATTTCAACAAAATGTATTCCTATGCTGCCATCTAGTGGCAATTTACAATTTTGCACTCCTCAATTTTAATATAGGAACTATAGATAACATATCATTAAGACCAGGACCTTTGGTGGCTTCCAATATAATCTGCCAAAATAACTCTCTGTATTCAAGTTTCGTTTCCCACATACCTCCCCTAACTTCTTTGGGAACCACTTCTATTACAAAGAAACTGAAGGAAGCTTGTGAACAAGTTAATGTATGTCGAAAAAGTGCATTATTCATATTCTCCTTTTTAATTTCATAATAATGTTCATAAATTCTTAATTTTAGCTTCCTCTCAGTTTTCCCTACATAGAAAGACCCACAAATAGAACAAAGAGCTAGATACACCACACCGTTAGTGTTACAGTTAGAAAAGGTATTGCCCTTAATATGTTTATTCCTACTGGGTATGTGTATACTAGAACAATTGGAAACATAGGGACATTGGGAACATGAACCACATTTAAAGGTCCCCACCATTCTGGATGAGCACCCAAATCTAGAACCACCCCCAAACTCAAAAAGTCTCTTGAAATTCGTATCCCTTCTATATATAAATCTTAATGGTTGGCTGTGAATTTCGTTTAGTTCAGATATTTGTTTGAAACGGTCCCAAACCCTGGTGACCGTTTGTTTAATGTAACCTGAGTCACCTGTATAATCCATTATATATGCATCATCCCAACTATTAATAGAAGTGTTGACATTAATGTTGGGACTAGGTACATCATCACAACCTAAAATAGGGGCAAACCTCTCCTTCCTACCTGCCTTCATTGGTGACATCACAGATCAAGTTTTCAGGGTAGCATCTATCCCTAAACATTTGTGTAACAAAATCCCAATCTTTTGCAAATTCATTGTCTTGTGAGGTCATATGACTTATTCTTACTAACTGCCCTTTAAGTAAATTCTTTTTTTGAAAGAACGGATGACCACTACTAAAATGAAGGTACGAAGTGGAAAAAGTTTTTTTCCTAAAAACTTTTGAGGAAAAGGAATGATCTAATTTGGTCAAAGAAATGTCCAAATAGATCAATTCCTGACAGTTAAGGTTGTACGTAAAATCCAAAAATTCTGTGGTTCCTTTGAGGTATGTGAGAAATTCAAAAAATTTTTCTTGAGAATCATTCCAAAAAATGCAAATGTCATCAAGAAAGCGTTTGTAAAAACACCAACAACTAGAAAACTCACAGTTAATGACAAATAATTTCTCCCACCGGGACAAAACAATATTAGCGTAAGTGGGGGCACATTTTGCCCCCATGGCAACCCCTCTTTCCTGTTTAAAAAACTCTCCTTCAAAGTACATAAAATTGTTCTTAAGTACTATTTCCATTAGTAGTAGGCAGGTCCTAAAGTCATTAGAAGTAAATGTACCACCGTCTCTCATGCTTTCTTCAAGCCATAATAGTCCTGTATCATGAGGTACAGAACCAAATAAATCTACGATGTCTAAAGTTACAAATAGTATATTGGGATTAAAAAATTCAGATTTCACCTGCCTAAGAAAATCCCAAGAATCTTTCAAAACAGTACTTCCCTCATTTGAAAGAGATTTTAACTTAACATCCACATACTTAGCTAGAGGGGTAGTAATAGACCCTCGGAAGAAACTATTAGTCTTAATGGTGGATCCGAAGAATCCTTGTAGACCTTCGGAATACCAAATACTGAGGGTGTCCTGGGATTTTTGTTGAACAAAAAATTGTAAATATCCAAATCAATAGAACCTTCTAACAGCAAATCGTTTAAAAGAATACTAATCTTAGAATGAGCTATATTCACTTCATTTATAGAAGCTTTGGAATATTTAAAACCATTAGATAACATTTCTTTCATTTTAGATTCATATAAAATATAATCCATAAGCACTGTTCCACCCCCTTTATCCGGTTGCATAATTCTTACAGCTCTATTATTTATTAATTCATTCAATAAAAGTTTCTCATCATTTGAAAGGTTGGAATTTACCCTATGAGTGTTAACAGTGTTTCTAATTTCCCTTTCCAATATTGTTTCCAAATTCCTGAGCTGTGGATGTAGGGGGGGATTAAAAGTACTTTTTTTCTTAAAAACTGGTTGTATACGTGTAGAATTAGAACCTGCAAACATCAAGGCCAAATTCTTCTTTCTTAGAAATAATTTCATATCAACAATGGCCTTAGGAATACTCACTTTCCTAACAGGTATAAATTTGAAACCCTTAGAAAAAAGTTTAAAATGACCCAATTTGATGGATTCAGAACTGTAATTAAAAATCATAAAATTTTTGTACTCAAAAATATTACCCTTCTGAACAATTTCAGTGGAAAAATTTTGTTTATCTAATATCTGGGGTTCCCCCTGTGGTTGTAATAATTGTAGTGTACAGGTTTCTTCTTCCATATCCTGTCGGACCTCCGGGGAAGTTGTTGATGTTTTTACAAACGCTTTCTTGATGACATTTGTATTTTTTGGAATGATTCTCAAGAAAGACTTTTTGAATTTCTCACATACCTCAAAGGAACCACAGAATTTTTGGATTTTACGTACAACCTTAACTGTCAGGAATTGATCTATTTGGACATTTCTTTGACCAAAGTAGATCATTCATTTTCCTCAAAAGTTTTTAGGAAAAAAACTTTTTCCAATCCGTACCTTAATTTTAGTAGTGGTCATCCGTTCTTTCAAAAAAGAATTTACTTAAAGGGCAGTTAGTAAGAATAAGTCGTATGACCTCACAAGACAATGAATTTGCAAAAGATTGTGATTTTGTTACACAAATGTTTAGGGATAGATGTTGCCCTGAAAACTTGATCTGTGATGTCACCAACGAAGTGTTGGCAGGTAGGAAGGAGAGGTTTGCCCTTATTTTAGGTTGTGATGATGTACCTAGTCCCAACATTAATGTCAACACTTCTATTAATAGTTGGGATGATGTATATATAATGGATTATACAGGTCACTCAGGTTACATTAAACAAACGGTCACCAGGGTTTGGGACCGTTTCAAACAAATATCTGAATTAAATGAAATTCACAGCCAACCATTAAGATTTATATATAGAAGGGATACGAATTTCAAGAGACTTTTTGAGTTTGGGGGTGCTTCTAGAGTTGGACGCTCATCCAGAAGGGTGGGGACCTTTAAGTGTGGTTCATGTTCCCAATGTCCCTATGTTTCCAATTGTTCTAGTATATACATACCCAGTAGGAATAAACATATTAAGGGCAATACCTTTTCTAACTGTAACACTAACGGTGTGGTGTATCTAGCTCTTTGTTCTATTTGTGGGTATTTCTATGTAGGGAAAACTGAGAGGAAGCTAAAATTAAGAATTTATGAACATTATTATGAAATTAAAAAGGAGAATATGAATAATGCACTTTTTCGACATACATTAACTTGTTCACAAGCTTCCTTCAGTTTCTTTGTAATAGAAGTGGTTCCCAAAGAAGTTAGGGGAGATATGTGGGAAACGAAACTTGAATACAGAGAGTTATTTTGGCAGATTATATTGGAAGCCACCAAAAGTCCTGGTCTTAATGATAGGTTATCTATAGTTCCTGTATTAAAATTGAGGCGTGCAAAATTGTAAATTGCCACTAGATGGCAGCATAGGAATACATTTTGTTGAAATGACCCTATAAGGTGTTTTTTAACTGTTTGTAAAACTGTTTTATTATATATACTTTTTAATTAACATATTTTACAATAATATTCTTTTACAATGTAAAATACATGATGTTATAACTTTATATTTACATAATTCATGGTATTTATATATAAAAGTAATATGGATAGGTGCCACTAAATAGGGTTGAATGTTTAACATTTTTAACTTTAAATTATTTGATTGTTTTTTTTAATTGAATTGTTTATTGACAATGAATCTATTGGATAATTGACCTTCACACATCTATGTAAGTGCATTACTATATCATTTGGTGTTTTGCCTTCTGAAGAAGACTTCCAAAAATGTATTTTGTGTGTAAAGCATTTGTGGGTGTTTTTGGTGAATAAACTTTTCGAATCACATCCTGGTCTGGACCCTCATTTGGTTCTCCACAGCGAACCTGTATTTTGACATTGGCAACCTCCAAACACTTGATCCCACACAGTTTGGCTTTGTCAAGGGGAGGTCATGTCTGCTAAATATGGTTGACTTCTTTGAGACGGTCACCAAAGCCATGGATGAGGGGAAGACAGTGCACACTGCCTACCTTGACCTGGCCAAAGCCTTTGACACTATTCCCGACTTGGGCATAATAGATAAACTCTCTCAACTAGGCATCAATCCATATGTTACCAGATGGGTTGCAAACTTGCTCCTTGATAGAACCCATGTAGTCAAAATAGGAGAAGCCACCTCAAGCAGTAGACCTGTAACAAATGGCATACCCCAGGGTTCAATCTTGGGACCTCTGTTATTTGGGATATATTTTTCTGAGGTGCAAGCCAAAATCAGTGGGCTATGGCTGACCAAGTTTGCAGATGACTGCAAGATGGGTGCTGTCATCAATTCCCCTAGTGATGTGGACATCCTCCAAGAGGGTCTCACTCAGACAAATGACTCGTGCCAGAAACATGGCTTCAAGCTGAATACCACATAATGCATCATCATCCCCTCTGGGGAGAGTGACATCGACACAAATTATCACATTAACGACAATGTCTTAAGCACTCAATCAGTCATGAGGGATTTGGGTACCCAGATTGATAGCAACCAGACTTTTGACCACCATGTTGCTTCCGTTGTACAGAAAGCCTTCTACATGGCCCACCTGATAAGTAAGGGTATTTCATCCAGGGACAAGGAGGTCATAACATCCCTGTATTCTTCCCTTATAAGTCCCATTATTGAATACAACTCCCCTTTCAGCATGTACCTCACAAAGCACATGCAGCAGCTGGAGAGACCACAGAGGTTCCTCACCAGGAGAATCCAGAGCCTCAAACATCTACCATACACAGATAGGTTAAAAGCCCTATCCTTCTACTCGGTTTCATAAAGACTCTTCAGAGGTGACCTCTGTCTGGCATACAAGGCATTCAACAATCCCCCCTTGATGAGACTGCTGCATATCCGTAAGTCAAACTCCACTGGGTAACCCGCATGCGTGGCCTCAACCTGGTCTGTGACATCAAGAAGACTTGTTGGTGGGATGGATTTGTGTCCCAGAGGCTCCCCCATCTATGGAATAGACACCCTCTCCACATCAAGCAGAGTGCCTCTTTACCCCTTTTTAAGTGCAACCTGGATAACTGGATGGGAAACAGAAAATATACCCCTTGGATTCCACCCATGTCCCTGCCGGACAGGGGCACAGGGGGCTAATTTGTCTAAACATGGGCTAAACTCTTGGCTAGGCTTATAAGGGCCCCAGGGCCAATAGCCTAGTAACCTCCTATGATCCTAATCTGGCAATGCAGAAGTAAGAGAATTCTGACAGACAGGACTGGCTTATTAACCACATACTACCTCATTTGGAGCCTGGATTTGGAGCTTTCCTCACTGGGCCTCCACTGAAAATGGGCTCACTTTTGGCCCAGTGTACCTCCAACTAAACAAATGCAAATAAATAAATAATGAATAAATAAATAAATTTGATACTGTCTCAGCCTTTAAGACCTTAAGCTAAACTACCATACAACTTAACTTAGTTGAGGCTCTATTGCAAGATATATTGATTCCCAACTCACCAGCCTGAGCATGGAGACAGTCACATTCAGTTGCCTCTCAGAAGAAAGATTCACCAGATCACACATGCACTCAGGACATTGAACCACAAATAACAATAGAACTCTGTCATAGTTCATGTGGGCGTTAATGACCTGACATGAAGAGAGATATGAAAGAGCTTTCAGATCATGTGCCCCAGGCAGGTATGAGCCTAGCAATGAGCAGTATTCTACCTTCTCCAAGGATGGTAACACAATATAAACAAAAAATGATTTACTTTAACAATTGACTTAGTTACTGGTGCCATTCTTAGCGGGGTGTAATATTTGTCATCTTAGGAAGACATGATCAGCAGACCATGCTGCTTTGCCATTGATAGTCTGCACCTGTTCCCAATAGACTTTTAAATATTGGCCAAAACATTATCCACCCCTATACTTCCTTTTTAGGAATGCCATTCTGATAACACCAGCACAGTAAATCCTACTCAAGATAAACTAAAGGTGTTATTGCTCAAAACTAGGAGTATCAACAAGAAGCTCCACTCCCTGGATGTGCTCTTAACCCTCAACAGTGTTGACATCTTTAAAGTTACTGAAACATGGTTTAAAGCCAAGGAAGGCAACGCAGTAGTGCAAGGTTATAATGCCTTCCCCACATTTACACAAGCTATTGCACAAGAAAGGACAAGAGGTGGAAGTGTATCAGTCTACATAAAAAGTAACCACACTTTAAGATTGGTCAAAAAATATGACACTCTTGAGATACTCCATGTCCAACTAACCTTAGGCAAAGTCCCATACTGTATCCTTGTTAGCTATATGTCCCCATCTATGACCTAGGGTAACCATACCATGCACTTGAATGTACTGGAGTCACACACCATTCAGCCTAATGTAATTTTTATGGATAATTTCAAGTACTCCACCATAAATTGGGGATACATACACAACCACTAACAAACAGGCTGAAAGATTCCTAGATTCTGAAAATGCAAACGTCATGGAATGGCTAGTCTGCACACCTACTGGGGTGCAAATATCCTGGATCTGGTACTCACAAATATGAGGGCATGTTGTACCTCCCTCAATTTAATTTCCTCCCTGATTAGATCTGATAACAAGGTGATCATCATCCTTGAAATAAATATAAAGCCCAGACTCCCACCAAAACCCAGAATCTTTAAGAACTTTTCCAAGGCTAACTACCTCCTAAGTGATGGCATAATTAAATTCCAGCCCCCCCCCCCCCCCCCCAAAGTCAGAGAACACTGTGGCCTATGCAGAAGTGTTTGCAGAAACCCTGTAAAAGCATATAAATAAATGCATAGAAAAAGCAGTATCAAACCAAAATACAAGCACCCTTAGTGGATCCATAGTATAAATAGGTGTTATAACAACAACAACTACAACAATGAAAAGAAAATCCTGTACAAAAATAGGAAGGGCTATGCCCACCTGGCAAAAATCTCCCTCATCAGACTCAACAAGCACAGGGGACTATTCAAGTCCACCAAAGACAACTTCAAGGCAAAAACAGCCTCCCAGGCTAAAGATAATCATAAGGCATTTTTTCAGTTATATATGCAACCTTAAAGGAAATAACCAACAATGTTCTGAACTAATATTAAATGGAATTCCATATACTAAACTGAAGGATATAGCAAATTTGCTGGCTGATAAATTTAGCTCCAATTTCACCCTTTGTCATCCCCAGCTAACCACAGGAAATATCGCCTGCCATTTCTCCCCCAATTATCACTAAAGAATAGATCCTCACTGCACCCTCAAAAGCTAAAAACACAGCATTGATGGGTTCTGATAATATCCCAGAATGCCTCCTAAATAGCTTGAAACATGACCTGTCATGCCATCTAGAATCTCTGTTCAACCACATCTACCATGCAGGCTTCATCTCTAGGGAATGGGCGACTGCAATGGTCATCTCTCTACACAAAGAGGAACCATCAACATACCCAAGTAACTACAGACCCATACATTTGACTAGTCTTATATGCAAAGTCATGGAAGGAATTATCATGGATTTGACAAACAAAGCCATAAGGAATCTTCAGATACTGGACCCATCCCAGTTCAGTTTCATAAAGGGCAGTTCATGCCTGGTGGACTTCTTCAAGAAAGTCACTAAAACCATTAACAATGGCAAAATGGTGCCTACTGCCTACCTTAACCTGGCAAAGCCATTTGATAAAATACATTACTCAGGTAATATAGACAAACTCACAAATTTAGGCATAAATCCCTATGCAACCCAATGGAAAACCGAATGGCTCACAGATAGAACACATAAAATTAGGGTAGGAGAATCCTCCTCCACCAAGAGGCCTATTGCTAGTCCTGTCCCCCAGAGCTTGGTATTGGGACCTCTCCTGTTTGGAATATACTTCTCTGAAGTCAAGGCAAATGTCCAGGGCATTTGGCTGACCAAATTTGCAGACAACTACATGCTTGGTGCAACCATTGAATCCCCTAATGATGTAAATATCCTCCAGGATGGTATGAAACAGACAAATAACTGATGCCAGCACCATGTCTAAAACTCATAATTATACCCTTTGGGAAGATGACCACTCCTGCAAATTACAACAGTGATAACACTCCCTTAAGAGAAGACCCAGTAGTAAGATACTTGGTAACTCAAGTTGACATTAACCTGACTTTGATTACTATGTTCTATGGGGGTGAGAAAATCCTTCTGTGTTTCACAACTTATAACTAAGATCATGGGGTATTCAGATCTAAAGAGATAATAGTTCCATTATACATGGCCCTCGTTAGACCAATAATCAAGTACAATGCACTCTTCGGTATGTATCTAACCAGGCATTTGCAACAGTTAGAGCAGTCACAGAGGCTCCGCACTAAAAGGATACAAGGTGCAAAGAACATGTCTTATGAAGATCATCTCAAAAGCCTGTCCCTGTATTCAGTCTCCTACAGACTACTGAGGTGTGATATATGCCTAACCTACAAGGCATTCTCTGACCCAGCCATGATGGATCTGTTACACATTTGTAAAAAAACAGCACTAGAATTATTTGATCTAAGAATCTAAATCTCATCTGTGACATAAACAAAACATGTTTGATGAACAGGTATGTGTCTAATAGATTATCCCTTTTTTGGAACAGACTCCCCATTCATGCAAAGCTGAGCTCTTCCCTAAGCCTGTTCAAATGCAGTTTGGACCAATGGATAGCAAATCACAAATGTACCCCTGGCTTGTCACCTGTGTCCCTTATGGACAGGGCATCTTGTAGATGCCCTAAGGCACAGGCATATACCAAAGCCTTTCTAGTCCTCGGGCATTGATAATAGAGAAAATGGGGCATAAATGGCTAGGCTTAAAAAGGCTCTAGGACCATTAGCCTAGTAACGTCATATGATCCTACGATCCTATGAACAGATAGTAATATGGCTGACTCACACTTATGTGAATGCTGACACAGCTAAAGGGTAATGAGACCTCAAACTACATCTTAGGTGTGCCATACCCATTTCAACATACTTAGGTGTGTGTTTTATGACACTTTAGATATGATTTGTTCTGTGGCATCAGTGGTTGATACATAACTATATGAACTGTGCACTCAGCTAGGCAGGTGTTCAGGTCTGATTAGGTATAACTTGTGAGTGTGTAAGACAAGGCTGACAGACAGGCTTGACCTGTCCAAGAAAAGACATGTTCACAGTTTCATTTACTGGAAGCATTTATAGTTGGTGAGGGTAAACTGAAGTTGTTTATTCCTTTTAATGGAAGGCATAAGAACTCAAACACAATGTTCAGGTTATCCCTTTGTGTGTGTTGTCTGACAACTGTGATATGATTGCTTGTGCTTTTTCATAAGTTTTTCACAAGTCAAGAGGATCTTGACCTACAAAGCAAATGTTTGAATCCAGTACTATGTGCCTTTCCTAATTCTGTTGACAATATAGTGCTAGCAGGGAAAAATGGCTTATTCAACTAATCTTGATGTGTGACATGCTACATAGGACATGTATTATGATATTTTGTTACAGTTGTTTGATGGGGGATGAAAGCACCCATAAGTGATCAATGGTGGGGATTACTTATTGTCATTTCTCATTTTGTGGCACAAACTGCCTAAAGTTTGCTTCCTGGAGCATGGCTTTGCTGCCAGTCACGCAACAGAAGTAGCGACCAAAGTGGGGTGAACAACAACATTGTTATAGATCAGTTTACAACTGTTGTATCTAAACTCTGGCAGCTTCTACAGCCCAGTAACAAGCTGATTGTGATGCTGCAGCTGCCTGTGAGGTCTGTTGCATATTATGATCCAGGTATTACAACATATAGTACAATGCATAGCCACCTCATGGCAAGAGGTTCTTCTGTTTGATCCTCAGCTGGGGTGCCTTCTGTGCAGAGTCTGCATGTCCTCCCTGTGGTCGCGTGGGTTTCTCCGGGTGCTCCGGTTTCCTCCCACATCCCAAAGACATGCTGTAGGTGGATTGGACACTCTAAATTGGCCCTAGGCGTGAGTGTGTGCATGTGTGTGCCTTCTGTGGAAGGTTGGGCACCGGGCTGGCAACTCGACACCATAAAACACCACTGCCAATCATGAGCAGACAGGTGATCCTCTGTGGTGACTCCTAACCAGGAAAAGCTGAAAGAAGAAGAAGAACTACAATGCTAAATTCATTGCACATTTTATTTCCAACATGATAGATAAATTCCTTCAGAAGTATACTTTGTCATAGTGTGTTAACTGTGTATGTGTGACAGCAGCAGTTAATACACACATAATATGATACATAGATAGGTACACAGGCTTTCCACTGCAGTCATAAATAATTTGAAACAGTGCATGCAGAAGTTATATAATAATGACATTAGGCACACTTCTGTTGTGAATGCTTCCCCTGTGAGGTAAATCTCATGAATGGCCTTGCTAGTACACTTTTAATCACATTCATAAACACACACTGATGTATATGCATGCACACAACAGTTGCTAATTGATTGTCTCCACAACTTGTCTCTTCCAAAATTTCTGTCTTAATAAATGTTTTCAGACATGTCATCTCCCATGTACACATATTACATCTGTTATATATTACACATCTGTAACAATTTTTAGACCAGCATAATTTTCTGTTTACTTTTTGTTCAAGTGGCAGTTCTGTTTCTGTGGTATATCCTTGTGGAATGAAATGCATAATGATTTGGATGTGTTCTCATCCTCATTTTCTGCTCTTCACAACATGCGTGCTACTGCCACAAATGTTATCGTATGCACTGCCAGTACTTGTATGGCCAGTATTTCCAGGTGCTCCTTAATTTTTTCACTTTGTCCATACATTTATACATGTGCATTTCCATTCTTCCTGCATTGGTATTTTGATACATATCAGCTATGGGAAGTTGTAAGAACTTTTGCAACTTGCACATCTTTTCAACACATTTTTCTACTGTATATTTACTTTCTGTGCTGTTGTTCATAATGCACAGTACATGACAATGCCAGCAAAGTTCCTACCTGTCCATCAATTACTGCACTCTGTGGTACTGTACAACTGTATCTTCCTTTCTTGTACAGTATAATTTCTTTGTTACATTTTCTTTTGCTTTTATGTATTCCGCATTGACCTGTCTCCTGTTGTGCTGAAGCTATGCACGTTTACAGATTTCAGGTTTCTGTATGCTCCTTTGGTTACATCGTGTACACAAGCCCTGCCTTACCTCATCTTGGCCATGTGCCTGTGTTGTGGGCTGGAGCTAGAGTGGCTCATCTTGTAGAGTAACTTGGATTCTTGCATATTCAGTTAGCAATGCTGCTAGTCACACAAACAAGAATGATAGTGGTAGTGCCAGCATGTGTATGTAATATTAATGAATCCTATTCTTTGCCCCCCTCCAGAGAATGGCATCTATTGTGTTTATTATCAGATAGTAGCATTCTAATGACTGTCATATCTTTGTTAGCATTTACTCAATTTGTACCTTATTTTGACAAAGTGCACCTGAATGTAGCCCCTGGACACAGCAATGTGATATTCTAAATGCTGTAAGTGGAGTAGTGGAGTTACAGCTTCAATTGTTGGTCATTTTCTGGATACTCAATAAAACAAATAAGGCTATATCAAGCTCAGATGACCACTGCATATTTAACTAAAACAGCTGCTGAACAGTGAAGCTGGTTGCATTATTTTAGCAAGCCTAACTGACAAAAAGAATTTTCTGACCAAATGTCTTTCGCCAACTTTACTTTCATTATTTAATGTATTTTAGTCGTTAAGACCGAGTACTTAAAAAAAATCAGCAAAATACAAAAATGATACATGCAAATAATCAAAACAAAATTATTGAAAATGTGAACATTTATGCAATTATATAGTGCAGCTTCATTATACACGATAAAAAATGCACTACTACTACTGCTACTGCTTCTACTGCTGCCACTACTACTGTTCCTACTACCATACCACTGCTACTACTACCACTACTGCTACTGCTTCTACTGCTGCCACTACTACTGTTCTTACTACTATACCACTGCTACTACTACCACTACTGCTACTAGTGCTACTACTGCTACTTCTCTTACTACTACCACGTACCCCCACTACTACTTCTATTACTACTATTATCACTGCTACTACTACTACTGCCACCACTACTACTAGTACTATACTACTATTACTGCTGCTATTACTTCAATTACTACTACTGCTAGTACTGCTGCTACTACTATTATTCTTTCTACTACTGCTACTACTATGACTGCTCCTACTACTACTGCTTCTACTGCTTGCTCCTGCTATTATTACTACTAGTACACTACTGCTGCTACCACTACTACTACTGCTACTGCTTCTACAGCTGTTGTTACTAATACTGCTACTACTGCTAGTATACTACTGTTACTAACACTGCTACTACTACACATAGATCATAGCAATGATACATCAACCGACCAATAACATCCAAATAGACTTTTCAGGAGATCGATACTTTGATGATTCACAGCAATTGGCTCAACAGAGGTATAAAAATATTTTTTAGCATTTTATTATCCACATTTTTCTTTAAACATAAGTTCAACTACTACTGTTACTACTACTGTTCTTACCACTACTACTACTATTACTACTACTATTTTTACTACTACTGCTACTATTGCTACTGTTCTTACTACTACTGCTACTCCTGCTACTACTATGACTGTTCCTACTACTAATGCTTCTACTGCTTGCTCCTGCTACTATTACTACTAGTACACTACTGCTATTACTACTACTACTGCTATTGCTTGCACAGCTATTGCTACTATTACTGCTACTACTACTAGTATACTACTGTTGCTACCACTGCTGCTGCTACACACAGATCATAGTAATGATACTTCAACTGACCAAAAACATCCAAATAGACTTTGCAGAAGATCTGATCTCTGATGATTCACAGCAATTGGCTCAACAGAGGTATAAAATTAATTTTTTTTTTAGCATTTTATTATCCATGTTTTTCTTTAAACATAAGTTAACACAGCAATCAAACAAAGCATATAAACAAATGCAAAACTAACTGTAATAAGGAGTACATCTCAAAATGCAAGCATACAAATTGTAGAGAAATACACGTCAGTTAGGTATGGGAAAATAGTATATTACCAAAGATAAAAGTATAATTATAATTTGTTGTATTTACTGAGAAATTAGAAATTAAAACTTCTAACACATTTTAACACTAATAAAGATACTCTTCAGTAAACTTATCCCATTCAGCTTATTGTTTAAATAGTTTCATGTTGGTATAAGAGATGTACAAACCTAAAATCTATTCAATATCTGGACATCCTGACTGTGCTCCTATGATTTTTCAGTGGGGATTTGTGTCTTTTACCAAATCCCAACATGTGTCATAGGTGAACTGGCAACCCTCCCAAACTGTCAGTGTGTGTGTGTGTGTGTGTGTGTGTGTGTGTGTGTGTGTGTGTGTGTGTGTGTGTGTGTGGGTGTGTGTGTGTGTGTGTGTGTGTGTGTGTGTGTGTGTGTGTGTGTGTGTGTGTGTGTGTGTGTGTGTGTGTGTGTGTGTGTGTGTGTGTGTGTGTGTGTGTGTGTGTGTGTGTGTGTGTGTGTGTGTGTGTGTGTGTGTGTGTGTGTGTGTGTGTGTGTGTGTGTGTGTGTGTGTGTGTGTGTGTGTGTGTGTGTGTGTGTGTCTGTGAGTCTGTGTAGATGGGTGTGTGTGTGTGTGTGTGTGTGTGTGTGTGTGTGTGTGTGTGTGTGTGTGTGTGTGTTTTCTACAATGGGGTAATGGACTGCACAAAATTATCTTCACTGCCTTGTTCTCACTGAGCTCCTGCTACTCTGTGACCTGAAATTGATTAAATGGACTTTCTGAAATTTATACAATGAATGTCAACAGCTGGATGACAATGTATCATACATGTAGGCTTAACTGAGAAATGAAAAATAGGTAATTTAGTTAGAGAAAATCATAAATTGTGTAAAATATTTTTTAGAAAAAAAGGACTACAAAGTGTATTTCCAGTAACTCAGTCTAACCTGTAAATATTTTTTTCAAGAGGCATGATTTGTTTCTCAGACAGATGAATCAAGAGAGGCATCACAAATCAGTCTAGAAATAAAATTTAAAAATGCTCACAGACCACTAACAGCCTATCCCAAACCCACAATTGTTTGGTTAAGTGAGTTGCTTAAAGTCAGATAGTAGGCAACTGAAGGTGGAAAGATTCAAACTCTGACCCTTGGCACAGGAAACAGCTTATTGACATTTCAGAGAATTAATCCTCTGTGCTATGCACCAGACCCATCCTACCAAATATTCCACATATTGTCAAATTTATAAAATTTTGGTTTACACCAGAAAAGTCATTTTTAAACATATAGGGCCAATTAGAATGATAAACCAAAACAGTGGTCCGAGTGCCCAAAATTAAAACTAGTAAACCTGGAATAAGGCACAAACTTAATACTGAATGTGAATTTGTTAAATATATGTTTGGAGCAAGGGGTTACCCCATAGATCTATTAACGTCAGTTATTGTAGAGGTTAAGGAAGGGAGAGCAGGAAGATTTGCTCCAATTTTGGGGATACCCCTACCTATACTGGAAATACAAAATATTGAGGCAAACACTGCTAAAGTTACAACTTTAGAAAAAGATTTTCATTCTGCCATGTTTACCACCTTTGATAGTGAGAGTAATCTGGTGAGAAGTATTCTTAGTAAAGAATGGAATGCATTTGCTAGTTTGTCCGATATGAACCATATTTTTGAGAAACCGTTTAAATGTGTATATAGGAAGGGATGCAATATCAAGAATATATTGGAAGGGGCAAACTTCAGCAACCCTATTAGTAATAAAAAAGGGACACGAAAATGTGGGCGTTGCCCATATTGTGTTAATATTAAGGAAGGTGATTCTATTCTTTTGAAGAAGAGGAGCAAGTATATTACTACTCGAGGTTTTGACAATTGTAATACCACAGGATGGTGCTATTTCATTTTATTTAGATTCAGTTTAGCTTTACTTCAAAAAACATTTTAGAAGCATTTCAAGTTTGTGTTTGTAATATCTATATGAAACTTTCTATATATATTTTTAACCAAGGTTTATATTTGAAGTATTTTATACAACAAAATATATATTACATATTTATTTATTTATTTGGTTTTAACATTCAGATTCATTTACCTTTAATGTAAATGTAATGTGTTTCAATGCATTTTACATGTTTAATTGAATCTGTTTATCCATTGGTTCATTTGAACTAGATTAGTTTATTTATTCATCAAAGGAAGAGAGGTTAGGTATATGATGAAGTTATTTTGACGAAAACGTATGTGGATTTACTTGTACAGCGTTACTGTGCTGCTGTGAGTTTGTTTGCTGTGCTGTGCTGCTGTGAGTTCGTTTGCTATTAAAGAAGTTGTCTGCTTGCTGAGCTCCGTTTGTGCCTTATTCCAGGTTTACCAATTAGAATGATACATATATTTCACATATACGCTTGTTGTGAGCTAGAGTAAATGTAAAGTGACCTAGGAAATAAAGACTGTTTACTGATACAGTATGCTCCTTTCAAATGTGATAATAATGAAACTTCAGAAAAAGTAATAATTATATTATTTAATAGCAAGTTTGGGTTGGCAGAGTTTGGCAGATAAAATATTTTTACATGCTGGACATCTAGAATGGTCAGGAAGTTTTGAAATTTAAATGCAAAATGGTAATAAAATTGCATTGACAAATTTTCTTTGTAAATAACCACATTAGACCATCATTCAAATGTGTACACAAATATTCATATAAGCAGAATAATAATTTTAAGTAATTTGTTTTTCTATTAAATTATATATTTAAAAATCATACCACACTTTTCAGCCATATAACCTGGACCAGAACACCGAAGGTGGCGGTGTGTCCATATTCATTAAGGATATCCACACTTCCAGGCTAGTTGTGCAGCATTATGCATCTGAAGTTATCCAAGTGCAACTAACTCTGGGCAAAACTGCAATCCACATTGTAGCTTGCTACAGATCCCCCACCATGGCCCAGGATTCCCACTCTTCTTTTCTTGATATATTGGAAAATATTAGGGTTCAACCAAACACACTAATAATGGGTGATTTCAACTACCCCACCATTAACTGGGAAAACTACTCATGTACCAACTCCTTTGCTCAACACTTTCTGGAATTCATAAATTCCAATGCCTTGGATCAACTTATCCACACCCCCACCAGGAAGAACAATATCCTAGGCCTAGTCATTACCAACATGAGTGACTGGTGTTCCACACCTGAAGTCAACTCCTCGTTGGTCAGATCCAACCATAAGCTAATCACCCTAGATATCCACAACCCGCCACCACAAGCCAAATTCATGCTTCTTAAGACAGAAGTGGCGAACTTCATGACACCCATGCAGATGGACAATACAGTTACAACTGCTGAATCCTACACAAATGCACTCTATAAGCATTTACACGAGTGCATGGATCTTGCTATCCCAAACAGAACCAAGACGCTATCCTCCAAAAAAAGGAAGCCAATCTGGTGGTCCCCTGCCATAAGCAAACTCTACAACAGAAGGAAGAATCTTAATCGCCACTGATTCTAAGGGCAGCCACAAAGCATTCTATAGCTATGTCAAGAATCTCAATGGCAATACCCAGATCTGCTCTGAGTTACAGCACAACGGCATGAAAATTACAGAACCAACTGATATTGCCAACATCCTGGCAGATAGGTTCAGTGCTAACTTTACCCCTCTCTCACCCCCTAAAGGGCCCATATCTATACAGGAAGAATGCAGAGTCCCTGTAATCACACCTATGCAGGTAAAAGCTGCACTCTCTAAAACCAAAAACACAGCATCCATGGGACCGGACAACATCCCAGGCTGCATTTTACATGAACTACAGAATGAACTGGCTCCCCACCTAAACACCATGTTCAATCATAGTCTCACATCATACTTTGTGCCCACTGAATGGTGCACAGCAACAGTTATCTCACTCCACAAAGGGAGAGCCACCACTGATCTTGGGAACTATCGCCCTATTAGCTTGACGAGCCTTGTCTGCAAGGCCATGGAACATATCATCATGGAACTCATAAACTATGACATTGGTAAACTCCAAACTCTGGACCCCACCCAGTTCGGGTTTGTGAAAGGCAGATCATGTCTTCTGAACCTGAATGACATCTTTGAGGCAGTCACCAAAGCTGTAGATGAGGGTAAGGTGGTTCACACAGCCTATCACCAGGGCTTTGACACCATCCCCTATACTGGAATTATAGCTAAACTCACTAAACTAGGTATAAATCCCCACATCACAAGATGGATTGCCAACTGGTTCACTGACAGAACCCACACTGTAAAAGTTGCAGACTCCAAATCTGACTTCAATCCAGTGACAAGTGGAGTACCGCAGGGTTCAGTCCTGGGACCTCTCCAGTTTGGTATCTACTTCTCTGAAGTACAGGCTAACACAGAAGGCCTCTGGCTAACGAAATTCACAGATGACTGCAAACTTGGAGCAACAGTCGAGTCCCCAAATTATGTGGACATCCTACAGACGGGCCTCACTGAGACAGATGCCTGGTGTCAGAGGTATGGCCTCAAGCTCAATGCCAAAAAGTACATTGTCATCCCCTTTGGTAAAAACTCTTTACCCATGAACTACCACATAAACGGCAGTCTGTTTAACGCCAAATGTGTGATAAGAGACCTTGGGACCCAGGTGGACAGTAGCCTCTCCTTTGATAATCACATTGCCACAGTAGTCAGGAAATCCTTCTACATGGCACACCTCATCATAAAAAGGTTCTCATCCAGGAAAAAAGAGGTCATTATTCCCCTCTACTCGACACTCATTAGACCCATTACAGGCTACAATGCCCCTTTTGGAATGTACCTCACAAGACATCTGCAGCAGCTGGAAAGGCCGCAGAAGTACCTCACAAAGAGGATTACTGGCCTCAAACAGATGCCCTACACTGACCATCTCAAAAAACTCCAGCTTTACTCTGTAGCATATCGCCTACTCCAAGGAGATCTCTGCCTAACATATAAAGCTGTGTTAAACCCAGAGCTGTTTGACATGCTACACCTAAAGAAATCCCAATCCCTCCGAGCTACATGCTCTAGGGACCTAAACCTTGTCATCACAATAAACAGGACATGCTGGAGGGATAGATTCCTGTCCCAGAGACTTCCTATACTCTGGAACTAGCTACCCATCTATGTCAGGCAAAATTCCTCATTAGCACTCTTCAAGAAAAAAATCTTGATGAGTGGATGGGAAATAAGACATACACCCCGGGGATCACTTCTGTGGCTCTGCTCAACAGGGGCACAGGAAATTAACTTTCTTGGGTGGAGTAAGCCAGGGAACCTTGTTGGCTAGGCTTACTTTGACCCTTGGGCCGATAGCCTAGTACCTACCTATGAACCAATGAATAGTTTGTAAGCCACCATTAATCTTAAATGCTATTACATTAAATTAAAGTAAGCACTACAGTAGAATTAGGCCATCACCAAGGGCGCCCGCAGGCAGGTGCAAGGGGGTGCACTTGCACCCCCCTGGAACTGGCTGGCCGAGAAATTAATTTTATTTTAATTTAAAAAAAAAAAGCTTTGTTTTTTTTAAAGGCGTTCCTCTTTAAGAATGCCCTTTACATCCTGTCAAGCTGCACAGACGCAACAGATGTTTGCGACCTGTTTTTGTCTTCTGTGCATAGGCGCTGAAACCATAGCACTTTTCAGCTGCAAATACCAGTTGTAGGACCCAACAGTCATGCGTGCGTCGCATGAATTTTAAATATAAACATGCGCGCAGTGCGCGGGAAGGGAATCACATCATTTCTGCCAAAGAGTCACTCACAGTAAGTAGTTATGCCTGCCTAATTTGGAGAGGAAGAGCTTGCATGAAGGCAATCCTATAGCTGTTCCATGTAAGTGAGCCTTTCTTTTTGTCAGTTTGCAGGATTTTCACGACATGTTGTTGGTACTGCAGTCCAGAAACTTAACATAAATCTTTCTTGTATTGGCTGGATTCTGTGCCAAGCGTAACGTATGGTGTGAGCTTTCTATATTCATTTGGTTAATTGTCGATACTGGAACTGAATGAGCAAGCCCATGATATTATTTCTTCTTGAACGGGCTTTTAAGTCCGCAATTTTTGCTTGGATCTCTTGAATTAGTTTCATGTTATTTTTTGGTTGGTGGTGTACCTTTCCAACTTTTATTTAGTTGTCTGCAATCTTATTTACTGATTTTTTTTTTCCCATTCTTGATATTGTCAGATTAAAGGACTCACCATCATGAAACATTTGGAATTGCGTGGTGTGATCCTTAATTGCTTGGTGTATTGGTTGAAAGACAGTTTTCAGATCTTCCACATTCACTGGTTCATCCAATTTTGATTTCCCAGTAGGTTTTGTTGGATCCTACTCTTTCCCAGTCCTTGGTCTTTTGGAAGTAATGCCTTTCTCTGGAGAAGCAAGTACTAAGAATTTCATTTTAGTGGTTATGGCCTCCTTGTTTAGTTCTTCATTGGACATTTTAAAGTTTTCCTAAAGACCTTTGTACCTTGTGGAAATTGAGTAACAGCAGATTAAGTTCAATCTACAAAATCTGATCATTTGTAGCCAAAGAAAGTAAACTTAAGACCCAGTATTGGGTAGATAGTGAATTCTTTTTTTTTTTTTTTTTTAATTGCTGCTCATTTTTCTGATTGGTTTTCCTTGATAAGTATAGGAGAGTTAGGAGATGCAGTGTCTGTAGGTTAGTGGTCATCTTGTTCTCCCTCTTGCTTTCACTTTTATTTTTATTTTTTCAGCTGATGTCATGTTACCTGTGGAAACGAGCACCCGATGTAAGCTAAACCAGTTGTGAAGTGACTGTTGGCTGCTTTACCTAACAGCCTAAACAGCTCCCAGGGAAGTGTTTTGTCTGCACTTTCTGAAATTATAGGTTCATAGGTTCATAGATTAGCACTAGGCTAACTGCCCTTGTGGGCCATTTTAAGTCTAGCCAGTTGCCCCATGGAAGAATCAAACCCTATGCCTTGTGCTTGTAAGGTAAACACCTTAACCGTTATTCCACCTCCCACCCAACAGGAGGATGACACAAAATCTCCTTCTTCTCTATAGGGGACTAATCTTAAATCCTTGGCTGTTTTTTAAAAACGAGTCCAGCTTTTGTTTTTTGGTGGGGGGGGGGGTAGATAAATGAAACTCCACACAGGTGAGTTCTGTGAAAACGTAAAGTGCAAAAATGAATGCATTTATAATCTTGAAGTAAAGTGAACAAAATCGAAGTCAGGTGCCATAAATCGCCACTGTAAAGTCCTTCAGCTCATGTTTTTGACATGGCACAATACATGAACACCAAATACCCTTATTTCATTTGCAGGACTCTCTTCTGTGGATGTCCCACTTCGTAAGTGGGACAAAAGACTAGCAGTATCCAGCCTCTGTGAAGAGATCAAATCATTTCCAGAAGTAATTTCAAGTCTGAACCAGGGGTAACGCTACCAAAACTCTCTTCTGCCAAATTTAGTATAGGACTATTCCAAAAGAAGTCTTTGCTGAGGGAAAATTTTACATCGCTTTCCCATTTCCGCATCTGCTGATGGATCTCATTTAGCAGACATTGGCATCAAAGTAATTAATTCATGGAACCTATTCTGACAGACTAGTCACTCTTTACCAGAAATATCCTGCTAGATCTATATATACTACCAGGGACTCTGTTACATTAGAAAAAGGTGAATTGTCATAAGTTATATGTACTGTTTAATATTTTGGGGATAAAAGGAATTAAGATCTAGTAAAATAACTTTTGGTGGACTACAAAAGGTATCAAATGATGTGACTATTACTCTGCTGATTCAGAAGGACCTCCTTTATAGGAAGCTAGTTTGTTACAAAATCAAATTGTCTCTCTAGTGGTAGAAGTTACCAGCTGAAATAAAAGAAAGCATAATGGCACAACAATCATCCCTGATACTGAAATGCATAGGAAAACACCAATTACATTCAATGGCTTTCTTTAATCTAAAATATTATAAACTTTATTTTTAAGTTGATAGTAAAGTAGGCAATTAGCTGTTGAATTTGAAGGAAAGTAAGCATTAATTAGGAAACCTTTTCAGGCAGGTTTAATATGTGGTTTGTTGGCATACCTGAACCATTGGATAACACTAACTCTCCTCACGAGATGGCTCAGGATTTTTTTGAAAGTTTAGATAATAGATATAAACCAAGACGACATGCTGAATAATGCTGGAGGGATAGATTCCTGTCCCAGAGACTTCCCATACTCTGGAACAAGCTACCTATCTATATCAAACAAAGCTCCTCATTAGCACTCTTCAAGAAAAATCTTGATGACTGGATGGGAAATGGGCAAATCATCTCTGTGGCTCTGCTCGACAGGGGGACAGGAAAATAATTTTATTGGGTGTTGAAAGCCAGAGCACCTTTTTGGCTAGGCTTGTATAGGCCCTAGGGTAGATAGCCTAGTACTTACCTAAGAACCTAAGTATGTTTATCCTGGTTGTAGAAAGTCAGTGGACTTTGATGGGCTCTCCTCAAATGGGTAGTGTTTGTGACAGATGCTGACACTCGTTGTCTCTGCTCCTACTTCTGTCTGCTGTCACACTAAAAAGTTTAGTAACTCCCTCCGTGACTTAACCTGTTTGGATGTGCATGATATATCCTAAACTCTGCGGGTTAACATGCGGTTGTGTATGCCATCATGCTAATCAGCCACAGGAGCAGGGATTGGGGGAGCAGTGTCCCCACCTTGGAATGGATGTTTTGATATTGAGATTCAAACATAGTTAAGAGTTAAAACTAGTTTCCCTTGCATTCTTCCTTACTTTAGGTACATACAGTTTCATGATCATAAAGTAACACTCAGCAGTGTGTTTTTAAGAATTCTTAATCCTGTAACACATAGCCCAGCAGTGGTATCTGCTCTGATGGCCAGTAAGAATTAATAGTTTGATTCGTTTGGCGTTTTGATATAAACTGAAATACAGAGAAAGACAACTTGCAGACCAAATGCATTGCTAAGAACTTCCCATTTTGATATAAGTTGTCACTTTAGTAGACCAGAGTTTAGGTGGAAGTGTGATTGTTGCATTAATTTTAATTAGTTTCTAAAAACGTGTAACTTAGTCATTAAGGACTGCTATTTATTTATGAAACTTGCTACCGAGTCACGCAGTAAGCACTGCCATGTATTTGTTATGAAATTGCTGCTGGGCTTGCTCCATTTACTCATTTACTGTTTAAGCTGCTAGGCTTGCTCCGTTCACTGTTTAAGCTGCTATGTTTTTGGTCTGTTCCTCATAAAAATTCAGTTTTTTTTTTGACAAATCACTGGGATGAGCTAAGGATTAAAGTTACTAAATAATGACATGTATTTGATTTTCAAACGTCATATCCTGTAGAAAATTCATTCTAACACAAATCCTGTTATTCTAGCAACTTTCTAAATGTGGCCCTAGTTTGGGCCTTTGTCCTAACATTATGACAGGCTTTTCCAGATTTCTTGTGCTTAGAGATTGAGAGGTACTGTGTGTGTGTGTGTGTGTGTGTGTGTGTGTGTGTGTGTGTGTGTGTGTGTGTGTGTGTGTGTGTGTGTGTGTGTGTGTGTGTGTGTTTCAGCTGTCCAGGTTTTTTCAGAATGTCCAGATTTCTGCCCCATATTCCTGCTGAGCTTTTCTCCCCGGGCTTCCACTGAAAGAGATTTTGCACAGTTGGACTATCTCGGTTAACAAATGCCAAATAAATAAAAAGGATTGAAGTTGCTAAATAATAACAGACATTTGAGTTTTAGATGTCATATCCTTTAGAAAAATGCATACTAACACAAATCCTGTTATTCTACTATTATTACGTTCATGAGAGCAATATTTATAATCCGTCCCTATTTATTTTAGGCTTTGTCCAGATTTCTTGCAGTAAGAGGTTGAGGTGTGCATGTGTGAGAGTGAAATGCCCTATTTAGGGTTAGCAGGTGGAATTTATTTTCACATACAATTTCAAGGAATTGTGAGCTTCATGGGAAGAGATGTTTACTGTTGTTCATGCTAAGTCTGCTTAAAATGTGCAACTGTTTTGTTTAGCAAATGGTATCACTGTTGTGGTGTAGAAATTCAAGCCAGTCTTAGTAGCACAGCAGGTAGCATGCTTGCATCTTGATGTAGAGAGCTGTAGGTTCTACTCCCACCACATGTAGATTTGTATTTTAAGGGGGTGGAGTGCTGCAGTCCTGAGTATGTCCTCCTTTGGATGAGATGCCTAGTAACTATGAACCTGTGTTTCCTCTTGCCACTTATTCCTATTGCAATATACAAGCTTAGCATTTTTTTTTAAATGTAACATAGGCAATTTATTGTTTAAGGGCAGTAGGTACTGAATTTGTAGATGAAACACTGAAATATAAAGCTGTTTTCTAGCAACAACCTTTCCATTAGTTTCATATCTCTTTAATGTGAAATTATTCAGATGACTTTTACTTCTGCAGAGATTGTGCAATATTGACTGATATTGGTAGATTGCAATGATAGACGTTTACGTGGCCTTTTCTGGTTGAAATGTTCTGAATTGGGCAATTTGTCATTATTGGTTCATATGTTTTGTTTCATTGCTTAATGGAAAAAATGTTCAAAACTATAAAACACACTCAAGTGGTGCTGTATTAACAAGGGATATAATTCAGTTATTGTATATTATAATTAATACAATCAGGAAGGTGAATCAAAGCAGTTATGCATGGTTCTGAAATGTGTGCAAGGGGCCTATGATTTGAAAACAGTCCAAATGTAAACTTAACCTGCCACTGGCCAGATGCATTTTCTTTGTGGGTTTAAATGCTGTTTCAGTGCATGCAAGTTTCAAAGGTAGGGAAGTTTTAATGCTAAGTCTGTTTTCATTGTAAGACTATTGCTTTGTTTAAGTTTAGCAAATGTCTATCAGTGTTTGTGCTATAAAACAGGAGGTTACTAAGCTATTGGCCCTGAGGCCATAAAATTTGAAATAAAAGTTGAAAATGAAAACCAAGTATCTGTAATCATTGTAGAAGTAATGCATAAAACAGTATAAACACAGAGATTTGAACAGTGTTTATGGCAACCGGGGAGAAATAGCCAAGTAATGGGATACTGGAATGGCTGCGTGTGTCTGTTGGGGGGGGGAGTTTGAAGGGGGTGGGGTTGGGGGCGGTGCTTTGAAGTGAGTGGGGTTGGGGCGGTGCTTCGGGTTTGCACCCCCCTGCAAAAAATCCTGCGGGCTCCCTTGGCCATCACATAAATTTTATCAGTTCTTTTTTACACTTTTTAAAGAAAGATTTTAGTACATGTTGTCCTCATAAATTTAAATCAAGGAATAGCTCAAGAAAAGTATTGATTTCTAAAATCAGACCATAGAAAATAAGGAAAATGTAACATGTTTGGAGATGTTCTTGAACTTTTTGTCATACTTTGTTTATATTTTTGTGTAAAGTCAATATTGTTTTGCAAAAATAAATGTACCCGAGTACTTTAATTGAAAGCCTTTAGGATTAAGAACAAAGTAATTGTCAAATAATGAAGCATAAAATATTCACCCCAGGATTCAGAAACATCTCTGTCACAGTTATGGTACTACATTTAAATGTATTCCTCATAGTGTAATGCAGCCCAGAGATAATTACCAATTAAGGAGGTAGAAAGTTGTGGTCCAAAATGGCACTAATTAAAAAAATAGCCACAGAAATGGTAGCCACAACAGAGTGAAAGAGAGAGAGAGAAATTCCTAAAGTTGCAGCAAGGAATAATACGAAAACAGATAGACAAAAAGGTAGCTAGCATAAATGGACTTAACTGATTGCATGTTCTCTGTATAACTACTCTATGAGAAAGCTTGCAAGCCATGATAAATGGCCCATGGCACTATTTATATCTACCATTTGACCTTTAAAAGGATTGGAAATGGTTTTATAGGAGTAGCTGTCCAATCAGCAGAACAACATTTGCAAATAAACAGAGGAAGTAAGAATGGATCGGAGTGTGGAATGGAATGGGAGGAAATTAATTTATTTTTTTCAGGGACAGCCACCAACATTTTTTTCTTTTTTTTTTTTTTTTTTTTTTGGAAAAGAAAAGATGAGGAAGGATGTAAAGGAAAGACAAGTGATGGAAAGTGAGAGAGAGAGAGAGGGGTTTTGAAGCAGGACTCACTGAAACAAAAGACTGATAAAGACTGACAGGGGAGGTATTGACAAACTTGGAGGGGCTGACAATGAAATTATAGACCTTCAGACAAAAGAAAGACATTGGTAATATGGAGGATTGGACAACAAATAGGGGGAGGGAGGTGGCACACAAGGAAGAGGGACATGATCACGGAGAATAGGGGAGATGTAGCTGTCTTTCCCATACACGGCCTGGACAAGACCCAGGGAAAGGTTAGTTGACACTCTAACCAGTCTCCCCACTGGACCCCACCTGAGGTGGTGAAGGTAGACCCATGCAGTAATGTGACGGTGTAAGCTACATAAAGACCATCTACAGGTGGCTGATGAGGACATCCAACTGCTAGTTCACCAACTCCTCCACCACATCTGCCAATTCCTGCTATATTACAAATTGTGCACCCATGGCAATGCCACTAGTGGAAATAATGACCATCAGACGCCACATGCAAGGTGACCTGGTTGTCCTATCCTGTTCCTGGTGGTGAGGCATGTCTGGTGCCAAGTGAATGTATTAACAGAGATGACTGGGTTGTCGGAGCCCTGGTGCATGCTACTGGGACAGCCATGACAAGACGATGTGCAATTGAAACATGAATTGACAGAAATACAACAAAAACAGAAAAAATGAAAATAAACAATAGTAATTAGGAGGAAAGAAAACAAACATTACTATTAGGTATATGATATATGATACAGAAGAGCAGCAAAACAGACAGAGCTACTCACTGAGGAATGTCATCACCTGTGGTACCCTTGGTTACTGCAAGCTGCACAGAACAAAAAAATGGCATTGGTGAATGCCATGCTTATGGTCTAGCATAACATGAACTCTCCACTACCTGAGCTAAATGTCTCCATAACCACAAACTGGCACTTCTGTACAGCCATAATAGAGGGACAAGCAATCACCCAGCAGGCATTGCTGAACTGGTTGGTTAAGTACATAGTCTGTGTGATTACCTCAGAAAGTGCATACATCACACGTGTGCCATCATGGACATGTGGCATAGGTATTTATACATCACAGGTACCACTGTGCATCATTGCCAATGCACAGCAAGGAAGGATAAGGCCACAGTCATACAGTGTTGAAGGTAATATGTGTGACGTGGTCATCCATGCAAAACAGGATATTTGTGCCATGTTTGGATCATGCCTGTGACACATCCAGGAGATCTCATGGACCAGGACATGCACAGTTTGTACATGCATCTCCGGTGGGTGCCCTTGACCTGTCCACCAGATCCTGGAACAGCCTTGTAACATCTGGTGGGGCCATGTCTCAGCAAGCACTCACTTAGACTTCTGCACTGTCTGCCACCAGCACATACTCACACAGCAATGGGCACAACAGTCCCTCTCTGGCCAGTTTATCTCAGTCTCTGAACCTAACCTCACATGTATGACACATACAGTAAAAAACAGAGCTCAAACACACCATCATAAGCACAACTGTCCACTAATGACACCTGACACCGTGGCCCTCCCCACTTGTGCATATGATGCCAACTGTGCCTCCATCTGTTTTTGTGTAGATTACTTTTGATGAACAGCATAGGTAGTCTATGCATGGTATAGCATAACCTGGGTACAGGCATGCATCATTTTTACCATTCTGTATAATGATTTATTCTGAACCATAATTATGAAGCAGACACTGACTCGTAGCCATTTTTGAAGTATACTGCACTTGCCTCCATCAACCAATGTACTCCCTTGTATCTGGCTCATCACAGGCTCCTCTTCAGGCTCCTCCTCCTCCTCCTTCATAGGCTTCTCCCATTCCATCTAGCTCATCCCAAGCTCCTCCTTGGATACTTCCTCCACTGCTGAGTATGAGAGTCATTCCTCCTGAATGCATCCACCCTGCTGGAACTGCTTGCATATAATGATGGCATGTAACATTACAGACACTGCAACTATCTTACTGCAAGTGTCAGTATCATATTGCAAGGCACACCAAGATCCATCCAGACACTGGAAGCAGGCCTTTAGGAGGCCAAAGACATATTCAACAATGACATGAGTTTGTGACAGGGCATTATTGTAGCCATTCTATACCATAGTCTTGGGGTTTATAAAAGGTATTATTTACCATAGCTCCAGAGCATATCTGGCATCATAAATAAGGTGTTCCTTGGTAAAATCTCCCCGTAGAAACCACTAATGTAGATCTCATGTGCATGTCATATGTAGGAGGAATGGAAACTGCTTAGGTGGCCAGCAGACACATTGTTTGTTATACCCTGTAGATTACAAACCATTTGATAGGTGATAGAGTGGAACCACTTGCAGTTGTATAACTTCTTCCCTGATCCCAAAGCCTTCCATGGCAAGCCTCACCTTTTACTGCAATAGGGGTGTAGTCTGTGGCCCCCAGTACCTCATTCACATAAAAGGCCACATGGTGCTGGCTCTTTCATCTGTGGCACATGTAATCTGCTCATGCGTTCTTATTTGCTGTATCATGGCCTCAAGGAACTGAAGTATCCTTTAGAAAGAAGCATGGGATACATCCGCCATGTCTTCTGTTAGATTCTGAATGGTCCTTTAGCTAGTAGTCACAAAGTCACACATACATTGACATCCCATGAGTCTCCATTTGGGGATGTCATATCTTGACCTGCATTTTCTAGGTTTCTACATATACATGGAAGGCGGTCCACAGATTCAGTGTTGTGAGGGGCATGATATGCTAAGTGCAGATGAGGTTGATGACAACCTACAGCAGGAGTACTAGCAGTGATAACAGGCTCTTGCATATGCATATTTACTAGACAGCAGCTACCCTGAGCATGCCTTGGTGGTCTTTCTTCTGCAATTCCGTTTTCAGTTGTGGTCAAAACTTTAGTGTAGCATCTCTTGGTGTGAATTACATATGTTGTTAAATCACTCTGTTATATTTTTCCCCTCATCTACATCCATGATTGCCATAATTTAGATACTATTGCCTATCAGCATGTAATTATACTCCCACTTGCATATTATACAGGCTACATTTCTTCTTGAGTTTTCACAATCATACTCATTGTGTTTCTGAATTGCCTCTACTCTCCATCTGGTTATTTAGTTTGCTAAACTGGTTATAGTAAAGTGAAAAACATTTTTGAATCCCTGTGTTATTTAGGTCAATTTTTTAATTAGAGGAAAAACAAAATAATTTAAATTTGAGACAAAAGAAGTGTTAGCAGAGGGGGGAAGAGGTAAACCCACTGTTTTTATTTTTTTCAAATCCTTCTGTAGACATGGTCAGATCATCATACCAGGAAGATTTTTGTGAGAGTGATTCAAGTTGAAATAATGTTTGTCAAATAAATCAATGCCAGTGTGTCCATATCTGTTTGTCTGTCTGTTTTATAAAAAACAGACCCATTCTAATCTAATATGCAGTGTAAATATCTGTGCATTCTGTACAGTAAACATAGTGAAGCATAATTCTGGCACAGAAAATTTTGATGAGTTTATGTTTATTTTGGCCAAGCAATATGAAATTTAAACATATAATAAGAACAGATCAATGAAAAGATGCAATGTAAACAATATAAAATGTGTAAGTGCTGGTTATAAAACATAGTAATTGCGATGCTTTTATAATTAATTAAAATGGTATTCCAAGTTAAGCAAATGTCTATTAAGAGATGTCTTAATTCCTGAAAGACTGTGACTTTCTCTCAAAACATTTGGAGACAAGTTCCAGAGGTGTGATCCCATATGCATGATGCAGTGGGATAAAAGCCTGACTGGGCCCCATCTGAATGACCTGTGTTCGATTAGTGGCAACACTGAGGTGGGACTTGGTGGATGAGGTTAGGAGTGAGTGACTGGTGCTAGCTCACCCATCTCTGGTGAGGGGACCTGACTCTCTACAATAGCAGCATGAAGAGCCTGTCAAGGTCTGCAATGCAGACAATGTGTTTCTTGGTCAGATAGTTGTGGAAGTGCGCATGCACCTCCCAAAGGCAGCCATAGTGGGGCTTGTAAGGCTGTCCTATAGGGTGGTAGGCTAGGGCATGCTGTACGGCAGCAGAAGCATGATGCTGCACCAGTATTCTGGCAGCCACACGTACACAAGATGTGGGTTAGTTAGGACCCAAGGTAGGCTAATGTGGGTCCAGTAGACCTAAAAGCAGCTGTTGGTCAACTATGGGGAGCAAACAATATAGTTTCAGAGGTGTAGAGCTACGTGAAAAAGACTAAATGCCAGATGTCTCCAAGGCATCTCCAACAACTCTAATGAAGATGAACATGGGACCTATCTAGGTAATAGGGGATCAAGTGCTCCTTAGGGTAAGCATGACCCTTATCATGTAGGACTAAATCAGTTAATATGAAAACTGATATAAGACTGAAACTGCCACCATAGCAGACTACAAAGACATTGAGTAGTATGAAGCTAGCTTATAGACTGTGTAAGTAACTCAAAAAAACAAAATAAATTATGTTGGCCAGGTTTAATTGTGTCTGATACATATCACAAGCAAAGTTTTCTCTGTGAATCTAAAAATCTACAGAACATGATTTTATCAACGAAAAATCTATCTCAGTAACATGTAATCTAGCTTCACTGAAATAGCTTGCACAGAGGTGTAATAACATGGAAAATGCTGTTTAATATGTGTGCATTCAGGTATAGCTTGAAGCCATAAATGTAAAGAAAAATTGAGAGAAAAATGATAATTTTTTTAACCCATCCGCAGATATAACAGGTACACTCACAGCACTTCAGCTCATGCGTTGCTCTAGTGATTGAATATAGGAAAGGTTGTTTCCCTAATTTGGAGAATGACTACACTGTTAAAATACTAACTAGAGTCCATGAAGGAATATTTGGCAACAACTTTTATCGCACTGAAAAGCTGCAGCTGAAATACATTGGGATTCATAAAGTTATAAACTGCAATGTGCTGTGCAAATTAATGCAAAGTCTAACAAGATTCCTTTGCTTCACGCTTAGTTTAATCATTTAAGACTAAAATGGCTGCTTCATGACATTTTTCTCTTTCACTGATCAGACTGTAGTCATGGTGGAGGTCAGACATGAGACCAAGGAAACAATGAGTGCTCAAATGACAGAAGAAGATCTCTCGGTCCCTGATAGCATTGAAATTCACCGAACAGGGTGAGTCTCGTCTTAATTTTTAAGCTGTGCTTAGAAATATGTTGATTCATTCTTGTTGTCTAGCTTTAATACTGTGTAATTGTTACACTAAGATGGTATCTACATAAATGTTTATTTATTTATTTATTTACTTACTGGTATTTTGCTTGTTCCCTTGAAACACCTACTGCCTCTCTGAAATCTGAGATTCCACCCCTAGATATGTGACTGCGTGTTTAAGCCTACAAAGCACCATTGCTGGACCATGGTATGCACATAATCCTGGTAATTTAATTATGCCCACCTACCATGGTGTTACAGTGCATATACTGACAGAGTACAGTGGTTCCTACAACATAGTGCAGACTAGCTTTCCCCTTGTACTATTTGCAGTTTATTTTAGTTTTTGCCCACTGTGATACTTCTGAATGATCAGCAGTCTACTTGCACAATAGCACGCCCAGCTACAGATATTGCTCAAAAACAATATTCATTTCAACTTTTATTACTTTTAAGTTTGTTTCCTGTTTTATATAGCAATTGCAGTTCATGGAACTCATGTGTGCATGTGCAGACACATTAGTTACCACTTGTGGCTGTTTGAGATTATCGATTTTGCTCTATTCTTACCCCCATTCCTCATGCACCCGTAAGTATGTCTGCTTTCATGACTATATATCCCACCCATATAATGACAATTCAAGTTCAATATCAAACGCATCCTTACAACCTCACCTTTCATTAATAAAGGACCTTATTCCAACAGGCACTGTCTATATTAACAATCTCATCACAGTCCCTGGTCCTAGCTGCACCAGAGCTGGAGGCAATAGTGGAAGCTGTGGTTGACTGTGCAATGACACACTGGGTCATCACCAAGTAACCCTCCATCAGCAAGTAGCAGACTCACTAGACTGGCTGGCTGATGCCATCAAGCCACCAGGGCTAGATGGTGAGTGTGATCCTTTCCATCAGCCAGCAAGAGCCAGGACCACTACCCCTCTACTTACTAGGTCCCAGTAATGTCCTCCTAAACCAGTCAGCAGCTGAGGTGCTTCCTGTATCCCATCCTAATCCTAGACTTTTGTTTACCCTTCTGTATGACTCCCTCCCTCACTGTTTCTTTCTTTCTGTAAATATATATATATATATATATGTGTGTGTGTGCGTGTGTGTGTGTGTGTGTGTGTGTGTGTGTGTGTGTGTGTGTGTATATATATATATGTATATATCTATATCTATATGTATATATATATATATATATAGTATATCTATATCTATATGTATGTATATATATATATATATATATCTATATGTATATATATATATATATAGAGAGAGAGAGAGAGAGAAAGCATTATTATTATTAGTAGTAGTAGTAGTATGTTATATATACTGCATGAAAGACACAGCCAAGCTGCAGTCTTCCCTGTGTAAGACCTTAAACCTCCTGTAGGGGATGCCCATAGGATATATGTAACCACCAGTATTTCAGCTGCATGGCTTCTGAATGCCCATGGCTTTTAACTTTTTGAAGTTTTTATAGGTTCATTCAGGTCAATTAAGTCAAGCCTTACTATATGTAGGCATGAATGTTTCAGCCTTTTTTGAGATCATCAGTACAGCATAAGTGGATTGTCTGTCTATACTTTAGAAACTCAGATCTTAAAATCAACCCTAAAGTTGAGCCAAACAATCCAATCCACTTACACTATACTGACAAGGTCAAAATAAAGGCAGAAACATGCATTGTCTATATATATATATATATATGTATATATATATATATATATATATATATATATATATATATATATATATCACATTATCAATAGTTCAAATCTCCGAAGGCGATATGGCTGAGACCATATCGCCAAAGATTTGAATTGTCGACAGTTGTGTATTGGGATCGCCGTACAGTGCAGAACCTGGGATTTGCAGTTTTCCCTCACTGTAGTGCGATCGAGGAGTTGGTATATTTAAGTTGTAGGGGGGTGTGGGTGGTGTGAGGAGGATTGACCCCTGCAAAAACATACAGGTAATTTGTTTGTATTTTTATCACTTTTTCGGCAAATTCAACTCTTCTGCGATATGATCTTGACCATATCGTTTTTGGAAATTTGAACTGTCGGCAAACTGATAGTGATCTATATATACATATATATATATATATATATATATATATATATATATATATATATATATATATACATATATATATATATATATATATATATATATATATATATATATATATATATATATATATATATGTGTGTATATATATATATATATATATATATATATATATATATATATATATATATATATATATATTTTTTTTTTTTTTTAACTGGGGATGTCCGACTGTGCTAGAGGCCCATTTTCAGCGGAGGCCCAGGAAGAAAAGCTCCTTTATGAAAAACATTACATACAAATTCATGAAATACAGTACTAGAAACACATCATTTTAAAATACAATACCATAAACACTTAATTTTACATTACAATACAAGAAACAAATTATAGGATAATACAAGAAATATAGGCAGTAAGTAAGCTAAATAACTAGCTGATAAAAACAAAGAGATGTCTAGCAAAACATACAGTACAGAGTAATATTATTCTAAGTAGAAGAAAAATTGTTACTTAGCAAACTGACAAATAAATGTAGATTCTAACATTATAGGGGAATGGGATTTTTTAGGTGAAATGTCATGATATAGGAGGAACCTATTATGAGAAGCATATATGGTATAGAAGGTAAGAAAAAAATTAGATGTTAGATGTTATGTTTGTGGCACATATACTTAAAACATTGACAGCAAGACAGTGTATAGGTGAGTTGATAACTAGAGAAAGAAGATGCATATAAAAGATTAGAGATAGGTGTAAAGTGATTTAAGGAGTAGTGAATTAGCGGTAGGTAGAGAGAAGTTGAAATTTGGTGGGCACTGAAAAAAGCAGCTTAGAATATAAAAAGATAAAAGATAATTATGGTTGAAAGAAAAGGTATGGACAGAATAAATCAGCCTGGGTTAGTATAGGAGGAGAGCCCAGTGTTAGCTAGGTGTTCCTTAAGCAGTGTTTTAAATTTAGACATATTGCTAGTGTTTATCATTTGATGTATGGAATTCCAGGACCTGGCTAAATAAATCACCATCATAGAGTTACAGTTGTGTTTCATTCTACAGGTTATCTTATTATTGTTCACTATTGTTGTGAGGCCCACGTCCGTATACCTACAGTAATGTTATTACTATTATTTAATCAAGTGTCAGTTGTGTGAATCATTCTACATAGGCAAAACAGAAAGAAGGCTTAAGGATAGTGTCTACAAACATGTATATAGTATCAGTAGACGAAAAATGGAAAATCCTTTGGCAAAGCATATCTTTATGAATCCTGAACACACATTTAAATTTCGAGTTATAGATCAGGTGGAACAGAATCGTAGGGGAGGCCCCATCCAGTTAGAACTCGAAAGACTAGAACTTATTTGGCAAATTCGATTAAATGCCTACAAAGACCCAGGACTCAATGACATGTATTCCCTAATGTGTATTTTGAAATTGAAAAATCTAATGAGATAGTATTGGGGACCTTTCCCCTAAATATACTTTTACATTTTTAAGTTGTATACTCATACTCACTGTTCTATTAAATTGTTGGACAGAAGTTTAACATATTTTTCTTTTAACTAGTATAATTGTGGATTTCAGAAATATTAACATGGTCATTTTAAATATATGTTGTTATTTCTTAAATAGATGTGACTAGCACTTAAAATTTTTAGCTAGGATCTCATGTGACTTACTGAGAGGGTTATTTAAACTGTTTCTTATGAGTGAAGTACTTGTATCTGATGACGTTTGACTATTTGGTGTCGACGAAAAGTGCATTGTAATAAATTAATTTGTTATTACAGGCGTGGGGCGTTATTCTTTGGGATTTTGCAAATAATGGCAATAATTAAGAGCTGATTACTTATTTTACTTCAGGAAATGTATATTAATTCACATTCTCTAATTCTGTTAATGTCTCAAGTTAATAGAACCAATATTTTAAAAGTGTCCCTGATTTCTTCTGGATTTGTCCCTGACTCTGTTGAGATTTGACCCTGATTGGTTGAGGGCTATGTTGACAGGTCACAGGTCAAAACTGCTTGGATGAAGACAGATGGGCTTTCACTACTTCACCTTTGAAGTTTATTCTTGCATTCCTGCATCAGTTTTTGTGAAATTACAAACTGTTTTCAGGTTCTGGATGCTGTTGACAGTAAATGGTAGCAGTAAGTATGCAGTGGTTACTTCACCTGGACAAACATCGCAGTCACCAGTCCTGGATTTTGCCTTATATTTTCATGCTTCTCAACTTTTGAAGAACATTCCTTATCTGAGTCTTACAAATTCCATGCTCCACATGAAAGGGAATAGTCACACACTCATTAAAACGGTCATTTCCTCAAGTATGCATAATAAATAATATAAAAAAAGAAATGTTTTATTTGTTAATGCTTTGTTTTGTAAATGTGGCTGATATTTTCTCACCTTTTATATCAAATGTAAGGGCCGTGACACTTAGTTATTGCTGTATTACTTGCTGCCCTCCCCCCTTGTCTGTGTATCCCCATTTTTATTTTCTGTTTGAAATATCTTATCTTGTCTATTGTAGTAGTGTATTTTGTAGCCAGATTATACTAACCCCAATGTTTTTTTTTCCTTTTTGATATGGTTAGAGAGGGTAGGTGTATCCTGGTATGTCTGCACGATTTATACATTGACCCTTGCAGGAAAACTAAACAGTACTGCCATGGGCTTTCCTTTTAACAGCTGGACTGGTGGATGGAGTATTACATTGGCATGTATTGATTTGGGGATCAATATCATGGAAAGAAAGCTGAACTCTTGTATGGCAGTTATGTAGTAGGCTAAAGCTGCCACTTGCTAATGAGCTGCTTCATGTACCAATAGTATAGGGTTTGAATCTTTCCACCTTTATTTGTCTACTGTGTGACCTTGAGCAAGTCACTTAACTAGACAGTATTAAGGGCACTTAGTAATTTGGATTAGGCTTCTCAGTGGTTGCCTGACTGCATGCCTACTAACTACCTATGAATGTTTTTTTTTTTTGGTTAAATAAGAAGAAACTGTTAATAAATGTGCTATGAGCTTTCTTGTTGAAGTTGCTAGTATGCGTTGCATATTTTGCTATTTTCTGTCATAATATGAATACATTGTCCACATTTCAGAGATGGAAGGATAAGAACTATATATATATATATATATATATATATATATATATATATATATATATATATATATATATATATATATACATACACACACACACACACACACACACACACACACACACATATATATAGTATACATATATTGCTCTTTTTATCTGTTCCTCATGAAATTTGTGTTTTTAGTAAATAGATTAGAATTGTCGCTAGCAAATATTGACAAATAATTTGAGTTTTAGAGGTCATATCATTTTAGAAAATATAATGCAATAACTGTTATTTTAAATGCTATTTATTTTTTGTCTCTGTCAGATGAAGTGTACTCAGCCGAGGCTGTAACTGGTGGGTAGGGGTGGATGGGTACGTGGTGGGGGCTGTTTGTAGATGAAAGCAACTCACTCTTGTCATTTACTCAGTTAACCACACTGTTGTGAACTTACTTGTGGCTTCTGTTTGGAATACAATCATAGTCAATAGATGCCAATTGTCTCTGATTTTTGCCTCATAATTTTAGTATGTTTCTCATACAATTTCTATTTTTCTGATAAATCATTTAGAATTGTAATCATTAAGTAATGACTGGCATTTGAGTTTTAGACTGCATCCTTCAGAAAATGCGTGATAATACAAAAGTTGTTATACTAGCAACTTTTTCAGTATATGAGTAATATTCAAAATCTGTGCCAAATTTTGGGCCTTTGTCCCTAATTGTTTTTTGGCTTTGTCAGTGATTCTTGTAATAAGACGTTGATAAGTATATTTTTTATCAAACTTGGATGAGGAGTGCACAGTGAAGTGGTGTTAGAAAAATATGTATTAACATATGTGTGTAATGCTTATTTTAAATAAGGGAAGATTAACACATTTTTATTCTATATGCAGCATTAGTTCTATTTGAAACTGAAAACATGCTTTTCTGAAATTGTGCTTTCTGACACTGCAAGATGCACTCTGACCTAGTTTGCTAGCACAGCAAAATACATGTTTATGCCTTGGAAATGTACTGGAAAGCAGGTGATTTTCTGCTAGGTCAGGAAATTAAATGGAGAATAATAATAATTTCTGTAGATCCATTCATTATGGACAATAAGCTCTGTTCATGCTAATGAAAAAGTGCAGAAGCTGCAAGAAAGTTAGATACTATAAACAATGAACTGCTTCAGAAATCTGTACTTGCATTATGCTTGAATTAGCCATAGTACCTAGACTTGTAACATTACATAGCAAGAACGTTATAATTGACCGGTGGTCGTCAAGGCCATCCTGTTTACTGAAAAATCTTTTTTAAACTTTGAAGAGCCAGCTAGAAATGTGAGAAACATCTGTAAAGTAACAGAATTGTGAACTGGTGATCTGCTACATCAGTCGTAGTGGGCAATGTCTTGAAAGAAAGGTATAATAACTGTGACACTTCCTGATTTAGTCAGACAAACTCTGTAACTGTATTTTTTGTCTCCTCGCGCAAGAATAAAGATACCTGAACTGAACCTTATGCTTTTGGTCTTTTGAAATATTTTTTCTTTGACATTTTTTGGTCCTTCAGACCGGAAACCCTCATTTAGCCTGGGATCAGATGGGCCAGGTGGCATGAAACTGTGCAGGGAAGATACCACATCGGATCTTCTTCATTGAAAGACCTCCGACTGAATTGTCGTGCAAAAGAGGCCAGCCACTTTTCTGATCTATGACTGAAGGCGGGTTTCATTTGAACAGTGAGTGACCAGTCGCTGAGGCTCAGGTAGGGTGAATTTACTTTTTTCTGTTTTAGATCAGGGACTTGATTGTATTTGTTCTGTGAGAACTTTGTTAAAATTCAGGGACATAAATATTGCTTTCTTGTCATAGATCAGGGAAACAGAATAAGTAGGCAGGTAGTCTGAAGGGACTGTAAACACTTGGTGGTACCACATTAAAAACAAAAGGGTTACATAACATTTAAAAGGTTAGAACAAAATGGGTAATACGTGCACAAAAACAAAAAGACCCCAAAGCCCACCGTTAACCAAAGACGCAAAATATATGCAATCACAGTGTGCCGACAACGTCAGATATTATACAAAATGGGTTAATAAATATGAATTTGATGGGAAACTAGAAATATCCTCGCTTATCAAACTTCTTAGACAGTTAAAACTGATTCTAAAGGTCGGGTTAAAAAACAGAGTAAATTAGGAGTTCCTCAGGCACATAGGTGAATTGAGGAAGCAAACTGAAGAGAACAAAAGAATAAAAATTCAAAAGCAATGTTTCTAGACAAAGAGGATAATAACTTGGTTATAGCATCGGCCCCTCCGCCCTCTCCGGTTCCGGTTCCCTTACCAGCTCCCTTACCAGAATATGAAGCAAAAGAACAAACTGACCCACCTCCACGATATCCAGTTGTTCCTATAAAACCACTACCGTTTGTTAGAGATCCTATCGAGACTAGGTCTCGAACACGTAATTTAAAAGGGGATATTGAATTATATCAAATGAATGGAAATTCATGGGCTATGAGTGAAGAAGGGAAGAAGAGATATGCCCACTCATAGAAGTACCAAATCCTCAGGCAGGACAAGAAGGGCAGGACCCAACTCTCTTAGTATACAGACCGTGGACACCGGAAGACATTCGGAAAGCCACAAAGGGAATTCCCCATCCAAAAGTTAATTTTAGAAAGTTCTTAGAAGACTTACAGGGCATGAGATTAAGTTATCACTTAAACGGAGAGGAAGTAGAAAAAGTAGGTAGACAAATAGTAGGTCCAGATTGGCGCATGATCAGTGGCAACTGGAATCCCCGTGACGCTCCACTTAGACCCCTCCCACATAGCAGCGCAGAACTAGATAACAGAGTGAAAGGTCCGACAGACCAAATTTCTGAGAAATGGAAGCCTAGGGCAGACTGGACTTGCATTAATCAATGCATCCAACAAGAAAGTGAAACTGTTGATAGATATTTTGCCAGATTATTAGAATGTTTTAACAATCACTGTGGAATGCAGGTACCTGAAGACCAGACACAAGATTCCCCATATGAGCAGCAGTTAAAGAATGCATTTTTGAAAGGCTGTATTGCACCCATAAGTAGTTTCATTACTAAACATATGGTAGACCATCGTACAAGCAGATTACAATCACTGCTTGAATATGCTAGACATGCCGAAAGGCATTTTAATAACAAAAAGAAAAAGAAAGCCCAAGTATTTACTGTGGAAGATGGAGAAGTTTATTTAGTACAGTCCGGACAAAAGGGCAAAAAGAATGCCCAGGGAAACAAACAATCTGATCAGCGATCAGAGGACTTTGAAGGGAGAAAGAAAAGAGGTGAGTGCTTCAAATGCGGGAAAAAGGGACACTTGGCAAGGGATTGCAGGAAAAATAAGAAGGTAGCAATGGAAGATAAAAACGATGAAGGTGTGGACTGACTATATGAAAGTCAGGAATCACTAGATAGGAATAGTAGAGAAAGGACAAATGACAATGTGATAGAAGGAGCAGAGAATGTGATAATAGAGGAAGTGCAGGAAGCTACCGATAGTGAAGAAAACGAAATATTAGACCTAGCCTTACTGAGCTTAGAGCTCTATCTAGCTAATACAAAACCAGAAGTGACACTCCTGGTAGAAGGGAGGGAAGTCAAATTTTTGTGCGATTCAGGGGCATCACGAACCCTGGTACACCCCTCCAAACTACCAGAAAATTCAGAATCACATGACTTTATACTAGTAAAAGCAGCTAATGGACAGCTGTATCGGGAGCCTCTCTCCCATAACATTACAATAACAGATCCTGTTTCAGGATTAACCCAGAAAAACAAAATTGTTGTTTCTGCAAAATGCCCAGTGAACCTTTTGGGCAGAGATCTTATGCAACTATTAGGCATAGCAGTAGTTCCAACCATGCAGGGTATGGAAGCACAGCGACAAACTAATACTTTTGCAGTGCAAACAGAAGATGAGACATTTTACTGGTACAGCCAGGACTTAGTTACGACTGGCCCTGGAGCAGTAACTGAGGAGTTAATGAATGTAGCTATCAGTAAGTTCCCCTCCCTTTGTATTGACATACAACACCTTGTTGCACTGTACTCTGTATTATTGTAATACACCAGGACATGACAAAGAATATGAACAAGAATTGTTTAGAAATCATGCAAACAGATTAGTACTGTGTAATTTGTACTGGGACATGAAAGGGAACAGTGTAGTTAGCTGTTCATTACCCCAGGAGTTATTTTCACTTTACAAATCGAATCTAATACCGCATGTTAGTTTAACTAAAGAGAAAGATTTAAAATGGGTAGACCTAGGAGAAAAAGTTACAAAGTGGGAAAAACAGACAGAATCAGAACTGTCAGAACAGGGAATACAAAGACAGAAACTGAACTGGATAACACAAACACATCCAGCTGTACACTTGCAGTCCAGCAAAGACAGCTGAGAAGCCCTCTTATTAGAAGAGGAAGAAAAAGCTTTGTTAGACATACCAGAAACTCTCTGGTCAACAGGAAAGTCAGACGTAGGACTTATTCTTAGCAGGACCAGTTACTATCACGCCAAAGCCAGCATTTAGACCACAAAAGAGACAGTGCCCCTTGAGAAAAGATGCAGAGGCAGGTATTAAACCAATCATAGCAGCTTTGCTTAAGAAGGGAATACTGGTGGAATCTCCTGATTCGCCATGTAACATGCCCTTATTCCCAGTTAGAAAAGCAGCCCGAGAATGGCGCATCGTCCAAGATTGACAAGCTGTAAATGGCCTTGAAGTAATACCAAGAGCACCTCACGGTGCCAGATCCACATACCTTGTTGAATGATTTAAAACCTCAACAGAAGTATTTTTTCTGTGGTAGATATCAGCAACACGTTCTTTTTCGATACCGATACACCCTGACAGCCAGTATTGGTTTGCATTTACATTTCAGGGGAAGCGGTACACATATACGACTACCACAGGGTTATAGTGAAAGCCAATGATAATCTCACAAGAGATCGCTTAAGCAATTTAGTAGGATTTATCACCAAGAGGTAGTCAAATTTTACTTTATGTTGATGACATCCTGCTGGCCGCCCTACCCAGCAAGATTGTAAGGAAGATACTATAGCATTATTAAAATTCCTAGCAGTTGAAGGACACAAAGTAAGCAAAAATAAATTGCAGCTTTGGAAAAACAAGTGAAATACCTTGGATATGTAATATCCAAAGATGGCAGAACATTAGATGAGGACAGAAAAGTAGCGATCTTTCAAGCACCAAAACCCACAACCAAGAAGGAAATGATGTCCTTCCTGGATACGACTAATTTTTGTCGAAGCTGGATCCCAAACTATGCTTTGGAATCTGCACCTTTAACTGACCTGATTTTTAAAAAGCCTATGGCAGCACAAGATTTAATACAGTGGACACCAGAAGCAGATTTAACCTTCTGCAAACTGAAACAATTGATAGCATCATCATTAGTTTTAGGATTACCAAATTATCACAAATGTTTTTTCCAAACTGTAGATTGCAAGCAAGGTTATATGACATAAGTATTGACTCAACAGCATGGGGACAAACAACGCCCCATTGCTTATTATTCATCACAACTGGACCCAGTGGCGTGGTCTCTACCCCACTGTGTACAAGCAGTAGTTGCAGCTGCAATGGCAGTGCAGGCTTCAGCCTCAGTAGTGTTATTCCACCCTCTCACATTGAGAGTGCCTCATGCAGTTGCAATAATTTTACTGCAAGAAAATGTAGTATATCTTTCCCCTGCTACGCATCTTTCTTGTATGACTATATTGCTGAGCCAACCTCACATGACAATTGAATGATGTACTACTTTGAATCCATCTACCTTGCTCCCAACTCCTGTGGATGGCACACCCCATAACTGTCTACAGGTAATTGAGCAAAGACACTGCCTAGAAAAGACCTCACAGATGTTCCCTTGGATGATGCCGAGGTGACATATTACGTGGATGGCTCATGCAAAAGGAGTCCTACAGGACAGAACCTAACAGGTTATGCAGTAGTTTCTGATACTGAGATTATAGAAGCGAAACCTCTACCACATAACTTATCTGCACAAGCAGCAGAGTTGATTGCCTTGACACGGGCATGTACATTAGCAAAGGGTAAAAGCGTAAACATTTTTACAGACAGCCAGTATGCTTTTTCTACTGTACATGTTTTGCACAACAGTGGAAGAATCAAGGAATGGTGACATCTACTGGCAAACCGATTAACCATGTACAGTTTATTTTAGATTTGTTAGATTCTATTCAGTTGCCTCAGAAAGTAGCTATTTGTAAATGCATAGCTCATACAAAACAGCAAGATAGGATTTCAAAAGGCAATCACAGAGCTGACACAGCTGCAAAGCAAGCAGCCTCAGAAGCATTTCTTTTGAACGAGGAATTACAACCTTCTGAAATTTTAGACTTAGAAATGTTGAAAACAATGCAGACACTTACTACACAAGCTGAAAACAAAAATGGAAAGATGAGGAGCCCAAAATTTCTCCAAAAAAAAGGAAAAGGGCTTTTTTACCCTCCCTTTTCCCAAAGGGGGGGGAAACCGGGTTTAAAAAATTTCCCGCCCTTTAAAATTTGGGGGTTTAGAAATTTTTAAAAGGCCCCAAAAAGGGCCCTTTTTTTTTCCTGTTTTTGAAGGGGCCTTTTTTTTTACCCCCCCTTTGTTTTTTCTTTTTTTTTTTAAAGCCAGTTTTCTAGTTTCAGCACTCAAATCTGTTTTTTTTCTTTAAAAAAAAAACTTTCTCCCCCCCCCCCCCCCCCCCCCCCCCCCCCCCCCCCCCCCCCCCCCCCCCCCCCCCCCCCCCCCCCCCCCCCCCCCCACCTTTAATTAATCTGATTCCCCTGTCCAAGTGTATTAGTTCTGGTTTAGGCACTTGGGCTTCAGGCCAGTTATTTTACATTAAGAAGGTTAGTGGTCTGCACTCTTGTGGGAGAAGAGGCTGGACTCTGCCCCTTCTGAGCTGGGAATTTTCTGGTTAAAGGTTTATAGTGCCTGAATATTTGAACTGTATCTTACTGAAATTGGTTCACCTTGTTTGTTTTAGCATAGACTAGATCCAGGCCTACTGAATCTAGCTTTGTTTATATACTTGTTTTTGTTTGCTTGTTATTTCCCTGGAAGCTAATTCACCTAATACGCAACTTCTCAGCGCTTCTGTGGATCACTAGTGATATCTGCATTGCTTACTGTACTTATTTCCTTGTTTCACTTGAAAGAAAGTTACTGTTTGTCGTTTTGCATTTAGTTACTTGTATCACATTGCACTCAAGTTACCTGGCACTTGCTCACTAAAGCAATTATATAAGTCAGCACTAAAAATTAAAAGCACTACACCCTCACTCCCCACTGGCCCTTGTTTTCAATTAAGGATTTCAATATTATTCTAGCATGTCCAAAGGTCAGTTGTCAATCTCCTCTCGGTCCAGCTGGTGAATCTGGGAATCTTGAGGCAATGTTATAACTGCCTCATGTACACAGACAACCCTCTCCTCCTCCCACATAACACAAATACTTGTGAGATGCAGCTATTTAGCCAAACTGGAGGCTGAGCTCTCTCAACTCAGGACTGGCAAGACCAGACAGGAGGAGAAGGCAACTACACACACCACAAAACCAGCCTCACATAATGCTACCACTCCACTGAATCAAACACATAAACACACAAAGACATACTGGAGGCTCTCTGAGTAAAAATTTACCTAAACAGCAGAGGCCTCCAAAGCAGACACCCAAACAACTGCTACCTCAAGACACCCCACAAGCAACACATAAACCACAAAAGCAGTGTGCAAAGCAGTCACAGCCCTTAGGCCAAATACAACACCAAACATACTTGTCATAGGTGACTCCATAGTCAGACACACTGACGTCCCACTCACCAGGCTGGACAAGGAGAGGGTCACAGTAAGCTGCCTATCGGGCGCTAGAATCCGCCACATAACACAAGCACTGGGTCACTCCACAGCAAGTACAAATATGACACAGTCATTGTCCATGCTGGTGTGAACGACCTGAGACGTACCTCCCTGGACTGCATGAAAAGAGACATAGAGGAGCTCTCTGATTATGTAGCCCAGGCAGGTATGACCCTAACCCTGAGCAGTATCCTTCCTTCACCAAGAATGATGCCACAATATAGAGACAAGATGATCAGCTTTAACAATTGGCTTAATGTCTGGTGTCATTCAAAGGGATCCAGTGTCTGTCTGCCTGGGATGACATGCTTGACAAGCCACGCTGCTTCAAGGGACGGCTTGCACCTGTCACCCCTGGGATTCCGGATATTGGCTAAGGCTCTTGCCACCCCATAGTGCCTTTTTAGGCAAGGCTCAAATTCTAAACCTACCACCCTAGAAAACAAAAATGGGAAGAAATTGAGGGTAATGCTGCTCAATGCCAGAAGTCTAAATCTCAAAATGCACGCACTCGAGGCCCTTCTCAGTATGGAGAACATCGATGTCTGTGCTGTAACTGAAACCTGGTTCAAGGCTCCTGAGAGCACCCCGGCACTATTAGGTTTTACCTCATATCATGCGTTCGGCCCCAAAACCCGGACCACTCCACAAAAGGAGGGGTGTATCCATATTCATAAAGGATACTCACACCTCCAGGTTGGTGGCAACGCATGAAGCTCGAAACCATCCAGGTGCAACTAACAATAGGCAAAACTGCTCTACAAATTGTAGCATGCTACATGCCACCCTCTCAAACTCAGGAACCCCACACAGCCTTCCTGAAGACACTGGAGGTATAAATGTATCTCCAAACACCATCATATTGGGTGACTTCAACTACCCGAATATAGACTGGGAACATTACTCAAGCCCTAACTTTCTAGCCCAACGGTTCCTGGAGTTCATAAATTCAAATGCCATGGAACAGCTAGTCACTGTTCCCACGAGAGGAGAAAATATACTAGATCTCATTGTCACAAACATGGGGACAAAATGCTCCACACCGAAGTATATCCCTCATTGGTGAGATCTGATCATAAACTAATCTCACTGGAAATCCACATCCCGCCCCACCCCAAACGAAAAGACCATAGTGAAGAACTTCTCTAAAGCAAACTTCACACTACTCAAGACTGGTGTGGTATCCTTCAAGGCCCCTGAGTCAGAGGAAACCACAACCCAAGCTCGGAAGCCCTTACAAATGCCTTCTATGAACACCTCCAGGACTGCATGGATCAGGCAATCCCAAATAAAACCAAGACTCTTTCCACAAAGGGCAAACGTCCAGTCTGGTGGACCCCAGCCATTAACAAACTTTACAATAAGAGGAGAAAGCTATTACATGATAGAACAAAATCCATAAAAGGGAAGTCACCCTGATCATTATTAGTAAAAAAATACGGCACTCATAAAATCAACTAAGGCCAATTTTGAGAGAAAATTGCCATGGATTCAAAGGACAATCATAAGGCCTTTTTCAGCTATGTTAGGAACCTGGGTGGAAACTCACAGATATGCTCAGAATTAGTCCAAAATGATACAAAATCACTGAACCCACAGACATTGCCAACATACTGGCAGACAGGTTCAGTGCAAACTTCACCCCTCTCCCCTAAAGGAGAGATAACTATCCCAGCCGAAAGTGTAGCCTCCCGGACATCTCAAATGCGCAGGTGAAAGCTGCTCTCTCTAAAGCTAAAACACAGCAGCATCAATGGGACCGGATGGTGTCCCGGCTGTGTGCTACACGAGCTAAATGAGGAATTAAACCCACATAAGGCAGCTGTTTAATCTCAGCCTTACCACAGGATACGTGCCCAAGGAGTGGCGTCACGGCAACTGTGGTCCCACTCCACAAAGGTGGCGCCTACGGACCCTGGTAATTACCGCCCATAAGTTTAACAAGTCTAGTCTGCAAAGCTATGGAGAGGATCATAATGGAGCTCATAAACAAAGATATAGGGGACTTGCAGACATTGGACCCGGACCCAGTTTGGCTTTGTCAAGGGAAGATCATGCCTTTTGAACTTGGTCGACTTCTTCAAATAGTCACCAAGGCCATTGATGAGGAAAGGCAGTCCATACAGCCTACCTTGACCTTGCAAGGCTTCGACACAATACCCCACTCGGGTATTGTAGAAAACTTACCAGCTTAAATGTAAACCCATATGTCACAAGATGGGTTGCAAACTGGCTTAAGGACAGAACCCACAGGGTTAGAGTTGCTGGCTGTGTCAGACTCCAAGCCGGTCACAAGTGGTGTCCCACAGGGCTCGGTCCTTGGCCCCTATTGTTTGGCATCTACTTCTCAGAAGTACAGGCCAACATGGGAGGACTTTATTGACAAAGTTTGCAGATGACTGCAAACTGGGCCATAGTGGAAAGTGCATCGGACACGGATATCCTTCAGAAGGGACTCACGGAAACAGATAGCTGGTGCCAGAGCCATGGCCTGAAGTTAAACGCCAAAAATGTATAGTCATACCCTTCGGGAAAAACAAGGTAACCCCAAGCTACCATATAGGTGGCAATCCACTAAGCACAGAAGAGGTTATCAGGGACCTGGGGACCCAGGTTGACAGTGGCCTTTCTTTGACACTCACATTGCTAAAGTGGTTAGAAAGACCTTCTACATTGCCCACCTGATCATGAAGGATTCACATCCAGATCTAGTGAGGTCATTGTTCCCCTGTACTCTTCACTTATCAGACCAATGATCGAAAGTACAATGCCCCATTCGGGATGTATCTCACCCGACATCTGCAGCAATTGGAGAGACCCCAAAAGTTCCTCACCAAAAGGATAAAGGGACTCCAAAATCTGTCATATGCTGCCAGATTGAAGAAACTCCAGCTCTATTCAGTCGCATACCGCCTGCTCAGAGGTGACATGTGCCTGACATACAAGGCCATGTCCAACCCGGAATTAATGGACATGCTCCACCTCAAAAATCCAAATCCACCAAAACCACTAGAGCAAGCGACTTAAACCTTAGCACGGATATAAATAGGACGTGCTGGAGGGATAGATTTATCACTCAGAGACTCCCTATGCTGTGGAATAAAATCCCGGTCCATGTGAGGCAGAGCACCTCGCTGACTCTGTTCAAGAGAAATCTAGACCTGTGGATGGGAGATCGTAGGTTTACCCCGGGAATCATCTCTGGGTCACTGCTGGACAGAGGCACAACAAACTAATGGGCACAGTATTTTTTCATATAAGGGGTGGCGTAAGCCACAATAATTTGGGCTAGGCTTATAAATGCCTTAGGGCAGATAGCCTAGTATAAACCTATGAACCTATGAACCTATGTTAGTTTAACTAAAGAGAAAGATTTAAAATGGGTAGACCTAGGAGAAAAAGTTACAAAGTGGGAAAAACAGACAGAATCAGAACTGTCAGAACAGGGAATACAAAGACAGAAACTGAACTGGATAACACAAACACATCCAGCTGTACACTTGCAGTCCAGCAAAGACAGCTGAGAAGCCCTCTTATTAGAAGAGGAAGAAAAAGCTTTGTTAGACATACCAGAAACACTCTGGTCAACAGGAAAGTCAGACGTAGGACTTATTTGCACAGCAGGACCAGTTACTATCACGCCAAAGCCAGCATTTAGACCACAAAAGAGACAGTGCCCCTTGAGAAAAGATGCAGAGGCAGGTATTAAACCAATCATAGCAGCTTTGCTTAAGAAGGGAATACTGGTGGAATCTCCTGATTCGCCATGTAACACGCCCTTATTCCCAGTTAGAAAAGCAAACGGAGAATGGCGTATGGTCCAAGATTTACAAGCTGTAAATGACGCAGTAATACCAAGAGCACCTACGGTGCCAGATCCACATACCTTGTTGAATGATTTAAAACCTCAACAGAAGTATTTTTCTGTGGTAGATATCAGCAACACGTTCTTTTCGATACCGATACACCCTGTCAGCCAGTATTGGTTTGCATTTACATTTCAGGGGAAGCGGTACACATATACACGACTACCACAGGGTTATAGTGAAAGCCCAATGATAATCTCACAAGAGATCGCAAGCAATTTAGTGGGATTTATCCCACCAAGAGGTAGTCAAATTTTACTTTATGTTGATGACATCCTGCTGGCCGCCCCTACCCAGCAAGATTGTAAGGAAGATACTATAGCATTATTAAAATTCCTAGCAGTTGAAGGACACAAAGTAAGCAAAAATAAATTGCAGCTTTGGAAAAAACAAGTGAAATACCTTGGATATGTAATATCCAAAGATGGCAGAACATTAGATGAGGACAGAAAAGTAGCGATCTTACAAGCACCAAAACCCACAACCAAGAAGGAAATGATGTCCTTCCTGGATACGACTAATTTTTGTCGAAGCTGGATCCCAAACTATGCTTTGGAATCTGCACCTTTAACTGACCTGATTTTTAAAAAGCCTATGGCAGCACAAGATTTAATACAGTGGACACCAGAAGCAGATTTAACCTTCTGCAAACTGAAACAATTGATAGCATCATCATTAGTTTTAGGATTACCAAATTATCACAAATGTTTTTTCCAAACTGTAGATTGCAAGCAAGGTTATATGACATAAGTATTGACTCAACAGCATGGGGACAAACAATGCCCCATTGCTTATTATTCATCACAACTGGACCCAGTGGCGTGGTCTCTACCCCACTGTGTACAAGCAGTAGTTGCAGCTGCAATGGCAGTGCAGGCTTCAGCCTCAGTAGTGTTATTCCACCCTCTCACATTGAGAGTGCCTCATGCAGTCGCAATCATTTTACTGCAAGAAAAAGTAGCATATCTTTCCCCTGCTAGGCATCTTTCTTGTATGACTATATTGCTGAGCCAACCTCACATGACAATTGAATGATGTACTACTTTGAATCCATCTACCTTGCTCCCAACTCCTGTGGATGGCACACCCCATAACTGTCTACAGGTAATTGAGCAAAAGACACTGCCTAGAAAAGACCTCACAGATGTTCCCTTGGATGATGCCGAGGTGACATATTACGTGGATGGCTCATGCAAAAGGAGTCCTACAGGACAGAACCTAACAGGTTATGCAGTAGTTTCTGATACTGAGATTATAGAAGCGAAACCTCTACCACATAACTTATCTGCACAAGCAGCAGAGTTGATTGCCTTGACACGGGCATGTACATTAGCAAAGGGTAAAAGCGTAAACATTTTTACAGACAGCCAGTATGCTTTTTCTACTGTACATGTTTTTGCACAACAGTGGAAGAATCAAGGAATGATGACATCTACTGGCAAACCGATTAACCATGTACAGTTTATTTTAGATTTGTTAGATTCTATTCAGTTGCCTCAGAAAGTAGCTATTTGTAAATGCATAGCTCATACAAAACAGCAAGATAGGATTTCAAAAGGCAATGCGAGAGCTGACACAGCTGCAAAGCAAGCAGCCTCAGAAGCATTTCTTTTGAACGAGGAATTACAACCTTCTGAAATTTTAGACTTAGAAATGTTGAAAACAATGCAGACACTTACTACACAAGCTGAAAAACAAAAATGGAAAAGATGAGGAGCAATTCTCAAGGAAGGGCTGTAAATCTCCAAAGAGGGAAAACCGATATTACCGTCTAATTTATTTAGATATGCAGCTTTGTTGAGCCATGGGCAGAGCCATGTCTCAACAGGGGGGATGGTACAGTTAGTGAATCAGGTATTTGCTACGTACGGGTTTACAAACTACACTAAAAAATTTTGCCTGTCATGTCACACTTGTAATAAACATCATGCACAAGGGGCATTAAAGCCCAGGGAGTTTCTCTACACCACCGTATCCGTTTCATACTATCTGTATGGATTTCATAGAATTGAGCAAATGTGAAAATAAAAAGTACTGCCTTGTCATTGTGGATATGTTCTCCAAATGGGTGGAGGCCTTTCTGACTAGTAAACCAGATGCAGCCACTGTTGCAAAGACCCTAGTTAAAGAAATTATTCCTAGATTTGGCATACCAGAAAGGATCTACAGTGACAATGGTACACATTTTGTTAACCAAACTATACAGCAGTTAAGCCAGTATTTTGGGATTTCTTTAAAACATCACTGTGCATATCACCCTCAATCTGCAGGGTTAGTAGAGAGGCACAATGAAGTTTTAAAGAATAAGCTTAAAACAATTATGGTAGACACACAGAAGAACTGGGTGTACTGTTTGCCCCTGGCACTGTTGAGCATGAGAACTGTTCCGAATGCAAAAGGATTGACACCTTTCGAAAAGATTTTCAGAAGAGCTTATTATATACCTCAGTGGAAACCTCTCATGCCTGCAGACCAGGAAGCAGATTTGACACTTGCAGAGTATATGAGGAGTATGTTGAATAACAAACATCTTTTACAGTTTAATTCTGTTTCAGATAAAGGCCAAACTAAACCATCCGAAGTAGCAGTAGCCCCAGGCACTTGGGTCTGGGTGAAGACAATCAAAAAGAAGAATTGGATGACACCAAAGTGGGAAGGTCCGTATCAAGTACTGCTGAGCACGCCCACAGCAGTCAAGATTGCGGAACGTTCATCTTGGATTCATTTGACACACTGTAAACTAGTCAAAAACTTTGAACTTGATAAAACTCTTGCTAACACACAGCAGCAGTAAAATGACAAGACCTAGAGACAATAGAAATACTGAACGACTTCAGCAGTGTTGCATAATCATCTTAATAACTGCATTAGTGACAATGTTCTTTTTGCTGTGGCTTTTGCTGTGGCCTTTCTTTTCTTCAGTCACACCAGCTAGACTGAACAAACGTGATTCAACACTCATAAACTGGCATCCGAACTTTAACACTTACCAAGCAATCAAATATGTGTATGCTGAGACTTTTAATATTTCAAATTGTTGGATTTGCACAGCTATACCAACAGCATACGGGGATTATTGATAGCTGCTGTCCCCTAGGGGTCAATGAGACCAGGGTAAACTTGATTTTAGAGACTACACCTGTAAAATCTAGAGACAAAATTGCATTATTCCTACCTGTTACACAAACAGGAATTGTATGCTTTTTTAAGAATGACACGATTCAAGTAGGTTGGAGTAAATGTAATGTAACGGTTTCTTATAAATGTTATATTAAACCTAAAAATGCTAAAAATACAGAAACAATTTGTGATGCAGATTATGACTCATACTTTGAGTCCTTGCATAAAACTGTCAGTGATATACAACATAATCCTGTTATTTTAAAGCAACTGTCTATTATAGATAAGAAAATGTTTCATGCAGAGAAGGTATATATCAATACTAAGGTAGCAACCAAGAAGTAGTGTAAACCACAGCAGAGACAGCCAACCACGAAATTTCTTCAACACAGAGTCTTTAATAGACGTGACAGTAGCGAAAAAACTGACAGATAAAATTGAAACAAGCGCTTTCGCCTGGCTGATACCAGGCTTTATCAAGATGTGTGTATGAGGAACCCTAACCCATTTATAGTACTCAATGGTCATCTGACCTGCACCTAATTAATTAATTAGAGTAAATTAAAATAATTTAAATTAATTTAAATTCAATTAAATAGGTTACATTCTTAAAGGTATAACAAAAAAAATTAATATATGAATATGTATGCAACCTTAAAAACAATATATTATACTTGATAAAGACCACTGAAATTCAATTAATGGATTATATTTGTCTATATTATATTATATTATAAATACTATATAAATATTCTAAAAAAATAATATATGTATGTAAACTTCTAAAACTTCTAAGATTCTAAAATACGAATTGCTGTACATATAAACCTTAAAATGCAACTGCAACAAAATATAAAATTTAAATTTATACATAGTTAATGAATGAAGTTAATAAATATTTATGCATTCTTTATATATTCTTTATATAATGAGTACGCCAAACAGTAATGTTATATAAGTACAAAAAAACATGTATAATGAATCCTATACTATAACCTGGCCCTTCTAATCTTCAATACAATGTGGATACTAATATTGTCATTTAACCCAGGGGGTGTTGCAGCATTTAACTTTAATTGCCACAACAGTTCCTTATATTCCAATGATGTTTCCCAGTCTCCCCCTCTTGGATTCTGAGTTGCTTGCTCTAGAACCATGAATTTTAATTGCATGTTGGGACATTTTAAAGAATGCTTATAAAAAGCATTAGTTTCTTTCTCTTTCGCAACGTCATATAGGTGCTCATAAATTCTTCTTTTCAGAGACCTTTCAGTCTTCCCTATGTAAAAACTTAAGCATTGGGTACATAAACCAAGATAGACTACTCCTTTACTTGCGCAGTTGTAGTGTCCTGTTGATTTAACCTTAAAATTCCTTGCAGTTATATGCAAGCTGTTATTATTAATTATGTATGCACATTGCTTGCATGCCCCACATTTATATGTACCTAGTCTAGGGGTAGATTGTGTGACAATGTCATGAAACTGCCTTTCAAATAATCCCTTCAAATTAACATTCCTTCTATTCACAAATTTGGGCCTATCCAATATTAACTCTTTAATGTCATCTTGTAATGTTAAAACTGGCCAGTACCTTGTCACAATTTTTTCAACTTGTGACGAGTCCTTACTAAACGTTTGTATAAATAGATTACGTGTCTCGAATTGGGCATCTCTTTGAACACTTCTATTCTCATTTGGCAATGTACCTAAGAGCGGAAAGTATTTACTTTTTCTATTAGCAGCAACTTCTTCTGCCAACTTATTAACTAGATGCATAGGGTAACCTCTTTCTAAAAATAAAACTTTTAAAAAATTCATTTCTTGCATAAATAATTGTTCTGTGCTACACATCCTAGCTGCCCTAATAAATTGGCCTTTCAATATACCTTTCTTCTGATGGAAAGGATGTCCACTATCGAAGTGCAGGTAGGAATTAGAAAAAGTCTTTTTCCTATAAATTTTAGATTGAAAGGTGCCAGTGTGCTGATTCTTAAAAAGAGAGACATCTAAATAATTCAAAACTTCATCACTAATATTATATGTAAACTTTAAAAATTGTGTGGAGGAATTAATATAAAGCATAAAATCCGTAAATTCATTTAGGTTACCATTCCATAACATACAAATGTCATCCAAATAACGTTTGTAATGTGTAATATACCTCGACCAAGGGGTTAAAAACAATTTTAAATATTGCTCTAATAAACTTAGAAAGAATAGAATAGAATAGGCATTAGTATGAATTTTTTTTCTGAAGTATAAAAAATCTGAAACTCAAATGTCTGTCATTTTCTCTTAGCATTAAAACTTCTCCCCTTGAAAAACTCACATTCATTGAAACAGCATTGAAACCCACATTCAAAGAAAATACATTTTGCCAGTGGCAGATAAAGATTAATTTTAAAACATACATGTGCTCTTTGATACACTCTTTTGATACACCTTCCTCATTGTTCCTTGTACAATATTCCTCACTTATTTACAGGGTGTTTTAAATTTGGTGTGCTTTTTTTTTGTTAGTAAGCAATTTTACAAAGCAATGAATGCACCCATAATGGCAAAACTGCCCAGTTGAGAACATTTATCAACAAAAAGTCTACTCAGACTTCCTGATCCACCATTAACTAGTAAAGTACTACAATACTTAATTCCACAGTCCATTATTGGTATGCACAATTCACAGTCCCACCATTATCAGTAAATATAATATGCACAATTCAGTCCACGCTTTATCAGTAAATAATGCACAATTACAGTCATTATCGGTAAATATGCACAATCTCTGAAGTCAGTCATCTAAATAATTCCATTAAAGAAATCTGTAACTAATGAAGCGGGTTGCTGCTAGCAATCACCTATATATTTCATGGTTTCATCGAAAAATAAAGTGTGAGAAATTCAAATGCGGTCAATTTAATAGCGGACACAGAACAAAACAATTTTCAGCAGAAAACTGCAGACACTCTTTGTAAAATGGCGGGGCACCAGAGCAAATCCCAGAAAACCTATAGCTGCTGTGAGCAACAATACTACCACGCATTCCATCAATATACAAGGAATTAAACATAGATGCAGACCAGAAGCCACCCCAACCAAGATCAAAACCAGAAAACCTATAGCTGTGAGGCAACAATACTATCACTGCACCATCAATTATGCAAGGAATAATTTTCAGCAGGGATAAAAACTGAACTGCGTCTTTGTACATGTCTTTTGTAAAACATGGGGACACAAACAAAAAACCCACAAACACAGGGGGAAGATACAGACCCCACAAAGAAGGACACACACACACACTCAGTAAAGCATAAGCACCATACACAAACTCACGGTTAAAAATATAAATTTGTTCTCCCAGTAGTGAAGTACGAGGTTGGCATAGGATGAAGCACATGGTGCACCCATGGCAACCCCCTTTTTTTGCTTAAACAGCTCTCCATTGAAATATATATAGTTATTATCAAGTATAATTTCCATAAATTCCACCACCAATCTAATAGTGTTTGGGCTGAATTCAGATGACCTACATAAAACTTCATTAAACCATTCAAGACCAACCACATGAGGGATACTTGGAAACAATTCAACAATATCTATATTGATCATAAAATTAGTTGCATCATAAAAATTACTTTGGATACCTTTAAGGAAGTCCCAGGAATCTTTACAGATACATTCCACAGAAAGGACTAGTTGTTTAACAGTTTCATCAATAAACTTCCCAAGTGGTTCAACAATGCTGCCTGCCCCAGCCACAATCGGTCTAAATCTTAAAGGATCCAAACCTTTGTGCACTTTAGGTATTCCAAAAATTACTGCTGTAGTAGGTTTATTTACAAACAAGTAATTGTATAATTTTTCATTAATTGCTCCTTGCATCAAATGGTCATATAATACATATTTGATTTTTGAATAAGCAATATTAATCTCATTTATTGAGACAGTACTATATTGTTCAGTATCTTGCAACATGTTATACATTTGTGCTTCATAGTCCCAGTTATACATTAATACCACCCCTCCCCCTTTATCTGGTTTCATAACTCGTATACCTTCCTTCTTTAAAATATTAATTAGCTGAAATACTTCAATACTCAAATTTGAAGGTTGAGAAGAAATATTTACAGAAAATTGGTTTCTTAAGTCATTTTCAACTAATTCTTCGAAGATTTTTAATGCTGGATGTGTTGGAGGATTCAGTGTGCTGGGTCTTGTAAAACTTTCATTCAAGTGTGTTTGTCCTTTAAAAAAGACATTTAAATTTAGGCGTCTAACAAACAATTTTAAATCCAAAATAGTATTAGTTAAATCTAATGGGCACAATGGAACAAATTGTAATCCTCTGGTGAGCAGAATAAAATGTTCAGAAGTTACTACAATATCAGTATAATTGTAAATACAAAAATTATCTTTCTTTGTGACCAAACAGTTGGTTATGGCAGAGTCCAACATAATTCCTCCATTTTCATTGTTAATAAATACATCTGATACTTCTATCTGCGGGGTTTGCCCCAGCCCTGTTGTTGGTATGTAACTCCCTTGCTCCCCGGTCTGCCCTGGGGGTAATGAAAAACCTGGTGAGAGTTCTTATTAGTTTTTTGTGCTAGACGCTCACTTCTTCGAGGAATATCCTCTGCTGGGGAAGCTACATTGTCGAAGTTATCTAACTCATCCATTCTATTGAATGCTTGATTATTGTATAATCTACTCATAGACTGGCATCCGAACTTTAACACTTACCAAGCAATCAAATATGTGTATGCTGAGACTTTTAATATTTCAAATTGTTGGATTTGCACAGCTATACCAACAGCATACGGGGGATTATTGATGGCTGCTGTCCCCCTAGGGGTCAATGAGACCTGGGAAAACTTGATTTTTGAGACTACACCTGTAAAATCTAGAGACAAAATTGCATTATTCCTACCTGTTACACAAACAGGAATTGTATGCTTTTTTAAGAATGACACGATTCAAGTAGGTTGGAGTAAATGTAATGTAACGGTTTCTTATAAATGTTATATTAAACCTAAAAATGCTAAAAATACAGAAACAATTTGTGATGCAGATTATGACTCATACTTTGAGTCCTTGCATAAAACTGTCAGTGATATACAACATAATCCTGTTATTTTAAAGCAACTGTCTATTATAGATAAGAAAATGTTTCATGCAGGGAAGGTATATATCAATACTAAGGTAGAAAACTGTTATTTCATATGTGGGAAAAAGGAATACAAATGGTTGCCTGATAATTGGTCCGGCAGTTGTTTTTTGGGTTACCTGGTCCCGGACATACGACACACTACAGCTTTGCCTCATGGGAGAATTTGAAATGTCAGAGACGTCGCAAAGAAACCTGAAAATCCAATCAAGAAACCTGAGAATCCAGTGGGATAGATCGTAGCAGACTGGAGAAAACATAACTCCATAAAAGACAAAAGTAAACTAGCACACATGGACTTGAGTGACACTATCATATCCTGGGCTGGCATAGCCCCTGCATATGGTGCAGTTAAATCAATTTGGGAACTGAGAAAGCTATCCAAACTTCTCGAGGTCATGAGCAATGCAACTTTTTCTGCTCTTGAATTAATGACTGATGAACTAAATGTGATGAGAACTGTGATGCTTCAAAACCGCATGGCTCTTGACTTCACCCTAGCGGTGAGAGGTGGTATGTGCACTTTAATCAAAGACGAGTGTTGTTCGTTTATTCCCGACAATAAACACGAGATCAGCGATCATTTGGAAATGATCCAGCAAGTGTCAGACATGACCAGGCCAGGCCCGAACCCACTGATGGACTTTTTCCAGAATTTGTTTGGGGGTGGGGTTCCATCCTAATGAACATCCTGATTGCCATTTGTGTGGGATTACTTTTGTTAGGAGCATGTATTTGCTGTGGTATTCCCTGCATGAAAAAATTAATCAAAGATTTTATAGATATGTCAGTTTCTGAGACTTTGTATCAAAGTACTGAAATTGAAGAACTGTTAAAAAAGGAAACACTTTCATAAGTTTAAACTGAATGACTCTCTTAGCTGCAAATCCTCAAAGGAAGAGGTTAGGAGAAGAAACAAACTGTTTATGCTTTTGAAATAGAATAAAAAGTATTAACAGGGGGGAAATGTTAGAAAAATATGTATTAACATATGTGTGTAATGCTTATTTTAAATAAGGGAAGATTAACACATTTTTATTCTATATGCAGCATTAGTTCTATTTGAAACTGAAAACATGCTTTTCTGAAATTGTGCTTCCTGACACTGCAAGATGCACTCTGACCTAGTTTGCTAGCTCAGCAAAATACATGTTTATGCCTTGGAAATGTACTGGAAAGCAGGTGATTTTCTGCTAGGTCAGGAAATTAAATGGAGAATAATAATAATTTCTGTAGATCCATTCATTATGGACAATAAGCTCTGTTCCTGCTAATGAAAAAGTGCACAAGCTGCAAGAAAGTTAGATACTATAAACAATGAACTGCTTCAGAAATCTGTACTTGCATTGTGCTTGAATCAGCCATAGTACCTAGACTTGTAACATCACATAGCAAGAAAGTTATAATTGACTTAATGGTCTTAAAGGCCATCCTGTTTACTGAAAAATCTTTTTTTAACTTTGAAGAGTCAGCTAGAAATGTGAGAAACATCTGTAAAGTAACAGAATTGTGAACTGGTGATCTACTACGTCAGTCGTAGTGGGCAATGTCTTGAAAGAAAGGTATAATAACTGTGACACTTCCTGATTTAATCATACAAACTCTGTAACTGCATTTTTTGTCTCCTTGCGCAAGAATAAAGATACCTGAAGTGAACCTTATGCTTTTGGTCTTTTGAAGTATTTTTTCTTTGACAAGTGGCCATAAGTTCTGGGTGGGGTGGCTACTATCAGTGGATAGGGATGAATGTAACTTGCACCCTCTTATTATTTGTTCAGTTTAAACAATTTGGCTTTACATGACTAGTGCGCATTTGTGTGACCTAAGTTTGAATAACTGGGTTACTGTGTATATGTGTGAAATAAACTTCAGTAACATTTTTGCGTCTATAATTATTATTTATGTTTACTGCAATTGGACATATAAGGTATACACAGTCAACATGGGGCTAATTCGGTACAGGGGCTGTCTGTGCATGAGAATGTCTAACTCTGTTGACATGATCAGGTTAAACAGTCTTTTTTGACTTTGCAGGGCTAATATGCATTTGTTTAAAGCAACTTGAAACACTTTACTGTGGCTGTTTTTTTTATTTCAGTCAGATATTTGAGGTGTATACAATCAGATATTTGAGGTGCATATAATCATATGGCTGTAATTGATACATGTAGACATTGTTGGGTTAAAATGACTGCAAACCAAGTGATATTTTCTGGTTTAAAATAATCAGGAAATCAAATCCACAAAAATGTCTATTTATTTGCGGTAAAATAAAGTATGCATTTGTGTGTGATTGGGGCACCATTTGAAAACTGCTTAGAACTCAAGGTGCACTTAATCCTGCAATATTCCTTCCCACCCCAAAACAATAATCCTTACAGTGTTCCTGCAATATGTTTATCTGTTTGTTATACAGCTTTTCAGGTTTTTCTGTGCTCATCATTCTACCACTTTTAATGAACCAAATAGATATCCTGCTTGCTGGACACCATTTCACTGGTGTATACGTCATCCTTTGCTGTTCTTTATTTGATACATACACCAACAGCTTACATTATAATTGACCACTCACATCTGTCATTTGTGTTCTCATGATTTTCATGTAGTACCTTCCTTTGTAGGCTCTAGACGATATTACTCTCCCTTATATATAAAACGTTTCTTCTTCACGTTGTTTACCTCCCTGACACACATCTATATTGGTATTTACCCTAATAATACCTATTTCTTTATGTCTGTTCAACAGTAGAGCTCTTTCTGACTATGCTGCATTATCGCTGCATTGCATTAATGTGCTAGACAGTGAAATAAAACAATATATGTCAGTGTTTGTTGTTGGCTTGAGAATGTTCTGTAAAGAATGTTCCGTAAAGAACTTTTCATTGGTGCACTGAGTAAAAGGATAGGTTAAGAAGTGCAGTGATTTATCAGCTGTAGATTCATGGTGACAGAATAGGGTGATCTAGAAATTTCTAGTGAAGAAAAGATGAAGGGTTCCACTGTACTATTAAAGAGTAGGAACACCATGATGTTTCTGACAAAATGGCACATTGACCATCAAAACATATTTCTGTGAGTCTGTCAGCATCTTTTAGATATCATTTGTGATGTGAGATATAAATATCTTTGGATAGTTTTTCAATTGCAATTTTCAAAAATAAAAAATTACACTAGACTATGTATGTGTGTTTCACCTCATCAGTACTGAACATTGTCTAAAACCTTTACATCACTGGAAAATATTTTACATTTACATTAGTTTAACTTGGCAGCAACAGTTGTTTGTGTGCTCTATTTTTTCATTAGTTTTCTCAAAAAAGGTGTTATCATATTTGGTTTATAAAGTGCAGTACACCACAAGAAAGAGTTATTAATGTGAAGACAGTGAAAATGTGCGCAAAAAACAGGTACTTAGGCATGTAGATATTTCATCATTTTAAATACATAATAATCTATATGGACACATTATTGCTGTACAGCAGCTTTAGGTGTATTTGGGTAGGATCTGGGAAAGTAAGAAGTGAATACCTTTACCATGTTCTGTGAATCTCTGCTTACGTAAATCTAGTGCAGTTGGTCAGTGACTGAATAGCTAAGTCCATTCAGCTGGAGCCACCTGAATTAATGAAGCTTTCATAAGTTAGGCTTTCTGTTTGGGGATTCACTTCATTCTACACCCTTATGAAAAGAGAGAACAAAGGTATCTCATTCTTTATTACAAGTAACTTCTGGGGCACCATAACTTGGGTAAGGTTATAATTTAAAAGTCTGATAGTTTTGTTGAAACATCTGGTCCCTCTCAAATGGGATTCCACAAATAAATAATAAAACAAATGAACAAAATATGTGTCCTATCTTTGCAGAACAATATTGTAATATGAATTATGTCTTCTGATTTTCAGAAAGAATGTTCAGCAGGCTGAAATTCCAGGGTTCTTCAGGTAAGAGCAAATGTTTTGTATACTTATAATTATGAATATTACAAAACACCATCAGCCTGGAGGTCATAAACTAGTTGAAAAAGTTTTAAATATAATATATGATGCTGTGGAACTGACAAATATGACTGCTTAGGCAGAACTGTCCTGTGTGATATGGAATTAAACTCCACTCTAGACATTTTCTCCTGTCTAGGTCTGAAGAAGTACCCTGGAAATGGAATCCAGGGGAAACTGGATATTGTTGTTGTTAACTTTGGAGGTGATGTAGTCACATAGAGAAGGCTTCAAGCCTGCATGTTACTAGTGCCGCTACATAGAACAGGCTGCAGCAAAAATGAGTTGCAGCTAAAACAGCAGCTGCAACAGGATTTTATGGAGGTATATATCTATCCAAATGTAGTCTGCCAAGGATTTCATCTTGATTAAAAACTCAAGAAGACTGGAATGTCTCTTCTACAGAGAAAACTGCAATACTCTAGGTCTCCCTGAAGTCGCAGACTGGACTGATATATTACACTTCATGGAAAGGCAGTGGAGTTTGATACCCAGTTGTCTCTTTGTTTGCTCCTATAAGCTCACTGGGTCTAGACAGTAGAAAAGAAAAACAATACAGGGCAGCCATGGAAAGATCAGGGCTGGAATTTGTAGGCATCCACTTTTCAGCAGTGTAATACTGTATATCAAGACCCTGCCCTGATGTGGCACATAACTGCTTATAAAGTTCTAAATTGATTAATTAATTATTACTAACTAAATCTACTTAATGAATTCATTCATTAATTAATTTGTAGTTGTTTACTAGGAAAGCCTGACTGGGTCAGAAATCCATTTTCAGTGGAGGCCTACGATGAAAAGCACCAGAAAGGCAAAAACAGTTTACAATAACTAAAACAGACAAACATGACAATATCAGTTTATCATAGTGCTACAGAAAAAACAGAGTATACAATAGACTAGACAAATCATGGCAATATGCATGTCATACACACATTTTGCAGATTTCAAGTCAGAAGTCCTAAAAATATATTAGTCTAAAAGTACTTTAAAAATAAAACAATATTAAAAATATGTTATTAATGAATTTCTACATGATTCTATAGGGACTGATTCTGCAGGAGGAGAAAGAAAACTCACCAGGAGAAAAGCACAACTGTTTTTTTATGTTTTTTGACAGGTCAACAAAAACTTTTTCAGAGTGGATTTGAAGTGAGAAGGGTTGGTATTCTTTCCAAAAAAATGAGGTGATTGGCTGTTTCTTGATTGTACTACCTTTAAAAGTCTGCCCCTGAATTATTCTGGAGGATATGAGGAAGGCATATAGCTGAAAGAGCTTATCAGCAGTATTTTATGTCTTAGTGATTTTATATTTTTACATTTTATTCTGTGTTATTAAAGATTATATTTTAGCTTTGTCTATGCTCCCCTCAGTGTGATGATACACTTTGACACAGTTTGAATTTGGACTCTCCGAGAAAAGGAGAGGAATGCCATTTCAAAGCTTATAACATAGGTAAAGCAAACTGCATCACCATGGATGATGCTGTATTTTTCTAGAGCAATGACATATTTGTATTTAGAGCATACATATTATGTTGCTGTTAGATGAATACAGAACAAATTCATTTTTAATGATTGATTGTGATTTTGGAATAAATAGGATTAGTTAACTTGTTTTCAGGTTTAATACCAGGTTAGATAGTTCAAGCCAGGCTTCATTTGAAGAGAAAGAAAGTTAAGTGGCTGTCTGCAGTTCCGATTCTGTGCTTGTTGGGCAAATGCTGTTCGAGTCATTTGCATAGTGGATGAGCATTGCATTTCTTCAAAGAAAGGTTTTTGATGAATACATTGCATAGTAAAGGGACACGTATAAACCCTTGGGGGACACTAACTAAAATGGGTACAAATGTTTGATGTTTTATTTTCCCAGCAGACACACTGAGGCCTATTATGGAGACAGCTTTCAAACCATGTAGTACAGGTTTATGGTAGGCCAAGCTGTGGCAGCCGAAGATGTTATTTCAGTACTATGGTTTGGGCAGAATCCATGTTGGGATGGGCACAGTAAGTTATTATTAATTAAGTGGTACAGAAGTTGGAAATGGATACACATTTCTAGTATTTTTGAGATCTGAGAAAGTATATCTATGGTTCTGAAATTGGTTATGTATGTGAATTGCCACCTTTATATGAAGCTGTGATGTGTGATTTTTTTTTTCAGATGTTTGGAACATAAGATTCTTACACTGATCCATCAATTAGTATGGAAACTGGGTATGCTATAGCATCTACTACAATTCTAAGGTATTCTGCAGGGAAATTATTTGAGAGAATGGTAGTTGGATTTAGTTTTCTAAAATACTTTTTTATAATTTGCATGGTAACAGCTTTGAGTGAGAAAGTTAAGTTGGTTTGTAGAAGAGTTAGAGATATGAGGAATCTTGTTTAATTATTTTGGTGGCTTCTGCAGTGAAGTGTGCATTAAATTTGTAGGCTGGATTATAGTCAATTGCTGAGGGCAAAGACTATGACTGAGTTGTCTGGCTCACTTTGAGGAGTTTATTAATAGATGTCCCAAAGTTCTTAGGGGATTTACATTCGGTTTTTGGTACATTCATTTTTTTAAGATTTTCTTGTCAGATATGATGCATTATTTTCATTTATTCCATAGTCACCAAAATATTTTATAGTTCTTTTAGGGTTTAATTGATATCTAGGCTGTGGTGCTGCAGTGGTTGGCATTGTTGCCTCACAGCAAGAGGCTCTCAAGTTCGATTCTCATCTGGAGTGCCTTCTGTGTGGAGTCTGTATGTCTTCCCTGTGGTCAAGTGAACTTTAAAGACATGTAGGTGCATGTATGAGTGGGTGCGTCTTCTTTGAAGGTTGGGTGCCAGACTGGCAACTTGACACCATAAAAATCTACTACCAATTATAAGCAGACATCTGCTGTGGTGACCCCTAACCAGGAAAAGCCAAAATACATTACTTTTAGGGTTTAATTGATATGCCAAAGTCTTCCTCAGTCTATCTCTTTCCTGCATGAGACTTTTGGTATTAAATCTTGTCCTTGGTGGCTGATTTACATTGATTATCTTTCTTCTTCCAGGTGCTTGATGATTTAAAATCATCAGCCAGTGAGTGATATTTTCAGATATCACAGCTGATTCATTTTTTAAAGTTATCAGGGGTGAATTTAGAGAGGTTCTTAAATGAGTTATAGTGAAAGAGTTTGTGCGTTTGAATGAGTTTTATTATGGCATAGGTGAGGTGGTGGGCAGACAGGATATTGGTCGGGCATCCAAATTGCAAAATAGTGGTGATATTAGAGGTTAAAATCCATTCAGTTGCAGTAAGGTTACCAGATGGTTTATGTAGTCCTATGGGATTAATTTGCTGTATAAAATAAAACAGGTTATAGCTGAGGGAGAGGGATTCAAGGTCTGTGGAGACCAGTTAACCCTGATATCACCGATTACTATAATTTCATTTTCATAATGTCTGCATGTTGTTGCCCAGGATAGTTTATCTTCAATTACTGAAAGTTTTGTAGTAGCATTATCAGTTAGGATATAGAGTGGCATTATGCCCAGGGATTTATGATTATTAATCTTCAGTAGAGTAGCTAGTGTACCTCAAGTAACTACGTCATCAATAAAACACCCCTAAAAGGAGATTCACTATTCAGAGATTTGGGAATTTATGTAGATAATAACCTAGCCTTTGACCAACATGTAACCAAGGTAGTAAAAATCCTTCTATGCTGTTCAATTTATAAGACAGATCACAGCATCCAAGTCCAGAGAGGTCACCATACCACTATACTCGAGCCTCATCAGACCCATCAAAGACTATAATGCCCCCTTGGCATTTACATGACCAGACATATGCAGTGACTGGAATGTCCACAAGGGTTCCTTACAAAAAGAGTTAAGGGAGTAAACACAATGTCCTATTCTGATTGCCTTAAAGCCCTGTCTGTTTACTCGGGACCATACAAACTTCTGAGAGGTGATCTGTGTCTGGTATACAAGGCATCCCTGGACCTATGTTGATGAGTTTTTTGCACATCCACAAGACAAACAGCATCAAGATTGGTAAATTAAAAGACCAAACTTTTGCTTACTACATAAATAGGACATGTTTGAGAGACAGATATGTTTCTCTGAGAATTCCCATTCTGTGGAACAGGATCCCCATCCATGTGAAGCAGAGTTTCTCCCTATCCCTATTTAAGTGCAACTTGGACCAATGGAAGGGTAATAGGAAATTCATCTCTGGTCTGGCTTTTATGTCTTTGATGGACAGAAGCAATCAGTAAATAACTCCCTATATAAATCAGAATTGTAGGTCACATTTGGGTCGTATGACTAGACATATTAGGGCTCTAGTGGTCATTAGTCTAGTATACACCTATGAACCTGTAAACCTATGAACCTAGTGTATCAGCTTTGGAGAATTAAGAGACTGTGGGGGTGGTAAATAAACAGGGTCTATATCAGCATTTCAAAAGATGAAAATGTCGAATAGCAGTTGGCCGACCCGTAAATGTCGAACTATGACATTGCCGAATGGCCAAATCACTGATTTCTTTCTAAGGGAAAGAAATCGGTTGACCAAACACCAGCACCAAATACAAACAAACATTCTTAAGTGGGGGGCTGTGCCCCCCACCCCACTAGTTAATTATTCTAACTCCGAGACCGCACTAAAGTCAGGGAAAGGGCAGGTGTAAGGAAACGGTCAACCGCTTTCTTTCCGTTAGGAAGAAATCGGTGATTTGGCTGTTCAGCAATGTCGTAGTTAGACATTTACGGATCGGCCAATTGGTATTCGACATTTTTGCCTTTCGAAATGCTGATATAGACCCGATAAACAGATACTATTTGAGTATGTAATCACTAATCTCCCTGCTCTTTTTAGCTGTTTGATATAAACAGAAAAATTTATAACCCTGAAGGAGGATTTCTTCTCTGCTAATGTCTGGCTTCAGTCAGATATTATTAATGGAAAGGTGCCAAGAAAATGGGTTTGTATCCAAGGGTGTCATTCAGTAACTTTACTGTGAAATCTTCTAATATTCCATTCCATGATTACCAGCCCCACCCACCCTCCCCATCTAACTCAGGGCTGTGGGAAAGCTCAAGACTACGCCCGCAGACAGCCTTGCAGATACATGGACAGAAACATAGATACATGCACACAGAAAAAAATGCACAGACTTGGTTAGCTTTGCTCGCACCTTTCAACATCTAGTTCCTAGTGTCTGTGCGTATTACGTTAACTTCTTCACAAAGCATTCTATGTAATTCTCTTCAAGAAACTGGATTTCTTATGAATTCAGTCACAGAATGCTATGTTAAAGATATCTCAAAGTATGGCCTAATGTTTAAATGAACTGCATTAAACAACACATGCTGCTTTAAAAAGGTAAACAAATGATGCAGTCCAGCAAGATAACAGCCAGAATTTTAGGATTGTGCTGTCTGTTCATTTAACACCGAGGTGTGCCTGCAGATTTCTACTTAACTCTAAATGCACACCCCCAGATTCATTCTTCATCAAAAAACAATGAAGGAAAAAAGAAACCGTAATCAAATGAAAGATGAGCAGTACTTTTGTTTAAAATGGCTGCAACAGACAGCTGAGCTAGTCAGTCTTCTAAGAAAGAGAAATAATTTCCTCCAGACTACAAATGTTTCCTGCATCACACAATATTTTCTTGTCCTCTTTAAGCTGCTTTAATATGTACACTGTTAAATTAATATTTATATTCTGAGTTCCACCAATGTATTAATGTTTATTACAGCTGGAAATTTTTCACATTTCTAAAGAGCAGCAGATTGCTCTTGATGCAGTTTCATTTATATTACAGACATTTCCTCACCAAGACTGACAGTGACAGATTAATGTTTGTGCTGGGGTATAGCTCTCAACGAATCAGGGACAAATCCAGAAATAATCAGGGATGCTTTTCAAATATTAATGCTAATAATGTGAGACATTGACAGAATAACAGAAGGGTAGAGCTGAAGAAGAAGCAGAAAATAACCTTATAATAAACACGTGTTTAGATTAGTAGTCTAGCCATTAAGCAGCTGCACAACTTTTACTGCGCCCCACTTGTAAGCCTTATTTTCTCGCCATAGAATTTTACCAGAAAAGCAAAATATGGCATAGCTAAAGATCATGTGCAGTTAAGTTGCAATGTATGATTTACTGATTTTGCATCGCAAATTAATGCAGAAGAGGTGCAATGCCATCAAGAGCCCATTCGAAATGTAATTTTGTATGAAATGGTTTCCAAGAAATAAATGGCCATGTCTCCGAGCTGGAGATGACATGATGACGTCAGTCATACTTTAAAATTGTAGATAACATTTTTAAAAAATCTGGAATTAATGGGGTCACTCGGAAATCCATGGCACCCCATTATTTTGCCCTCAAAACAGGTAAATTCCAAGGAATTTGGTATGGTTGAGAGGTGTGATTGAGATTACGCATTGTGAGTTCAGAGATTTTGTAAAGTCTCTTGTGTGCTGGCTTATGGTTTACATGAGTGTTGTTCCTGAGAATATTAAATCTCAAGGAAGAACCTAGGTCAGGGATGATGTCATCTCTAAGCTGCCGATGCCTACTAGTAGTAGTAGTAGTCGTAGCAGTATTGAAATGTCTAATGAAGGCTAAAAGTTTATCTCTGAATATCCTTGCCGGAGTTGGTGTGCTTGATTTATTTGGTAATTAAAGTAGTTTTAGATAATGTATAATTGTGGTAGTAAGGTTTGGTGATATAAAGGCAGAAGTGCCCGAAGTTTGCTGTATGTTGGAATATTTTGGTATGTGGGTGTATGGGTAAGGTGGCACAATAAGATATAATGTTGTATAATGTGAACAGTAACAGAAGTAAGAGCTAAGGTCTATGTAGTAGCAGGGTTCATACTGGTGGGATGTCAAAGGAGATGACAGATATGACATGGTGGTGTTCCATGTGAAAGTGAATGACTTGGGGTGCAAAACTCTGAGGAACATGGAAAGAGATATATTGGAACTCTCCATGAATGTGAAAATTGCAAGCAAGACACTGATCCTGCATGGAATCCTTCCTTCACAAGAATGATGTTTAGGTTGAAAGGAAAGCAATAGATTTCAACAACTGGTTGGTGTCATTACAGTGGAATCCAAGATGTGTAATCATTGGAAGAGCTGCTCAACACGCCAACAAGCTTTGCAAAAGATGGCCAGAACCTCTCATTCAAAGGCTTCTCCCATAGCGCTCTTTTAGGCAGTGTCCAGCTAACGGACACTGAAACATAACAAACATACCAGATGCAAAACTGGATTTAATGAAAGTCTCTCTATTCAGTGTACTCATTGCCAAAAGGCTCAAGAACAAATTGCTGAATCTTGAGGCTCTTGAGAATTTGGAACACATCCCTATTTGTGCAATTCCTGAGACATGGTTTAAATGTAAAGAAAGCACTCCCTCCATATCTGGGTTTTGTGCCATCTATGTCTTCAGATCCCATGGCAACTGTGGTGGCATTCCCATATTTGCTAAGGACTATATCCACTGCAGGTAGATTTCCAGAGACTAATAGATAGAACTCAAATAAAATAACAGCTTATAGCTTGTTACAGGGCATCTTTCATATACCCCTGCTAATCATGTAAGACTCTTATATGTTCTTGATGACTATCTGTAAACAAGGATTCCATTATATTGGTAAACTTAAACTAGCCCTGAATAAACTGGAACACCTATACCTCCACTGTAGAGCAAACCCAAGCTCTCTTAAATTTAATACATTTTAATACATTTTAATAAATTTACAAACCAGTAAAAACTCCTGCAAGTCCTATTTTTATCAACAGATTGTGAGCAGTGTAGGTCTATTATAATCTTCTCTCTATGATACTCCTACTGACTCTTCTGCTGTACACACTACTGGACCCCCATCTTTTCCTCCCATTTATTGAAACAAATATATGCATGTTTCCAAAGCTTTGCATTTATTTTATATCTTATATTTTATTTATCTTATATATTACATTTATTTTATATTCTTATATTTCATTCTCCCATTTATTGTAACAAATATATACAGTTTCCCAAATCTTTGCATTTATTTTATATTCTACTTCCCTGATGCTGTACTAAATCTGCTTTTGAATTCACACAGATAAACAGACACCTTTAGGTACTGACCTGGGCTAGATGGTTGATTGTTTTTTTCCTCTCACAGCTTTCTCCAAGTCCTGGTTTATAGCCCCACCCCCTTTTCTTGTTCTCCTAACATAATTCTAGTGTAAGTTTCCTAGCCCTGTCAAACCTGTTTTCTCACAGCTTTCTCCAAGCACTGACTCTTAGCCCCCCCCCCTCATTATCTCAGTTACCTAACATAATCTTATCATAAGCTTCCTAGCCCTGTCAATCCTGTCTATTCCCTCCCTCTTCCTCTTGAGAGTTTACTTATTCCTCCCCTGAGCTGTGGCACCATCTTTAAATACTTATGCTATAAGTAAGCTTTGCCTACTTACTAGTTCCTTCCTTTCTCTTTCCTTCTATTTCATACCATACAACTACATCATTTACATGTTATTTTAAGATTACTAAATGTATCTTTGTAACTGAATGTTTATAAACAAACAAGATCCTATTAATTTGTTATTGTTTTTATCTGTATTGCTCTTCTGTAACAAATTGTAATCTTTGAATGCAAAGCTTTTCTGCTGAAAAAGGGTGTATGCCCAGCCAGACTAACTCAGTTAACAAATGGCAAATAAATAAATAAATAAAAATAATACTTAGACCATATGCTCCCCCTCCAGATTTCCTACCTTACTGATAGTTTTCTTACCAGATAGCAACTCCTCAGTTGGTTTCAATCCACTCCATTCACCCTTTCTGTGCTCAGGCTCACTCTGCTCCCCTGCCCTAACCCCATTCCCACCCACCCCACAGCAATTACATTTAAACTTACTCTAGCTCCTCCACTTACCCCACCATCCAATTATCCCCCTCCTGTTCCCCTTTCATTACACCACTATCCACACCTCTTAACTTCCCCTCACATTACACCATTAGCCACACCTCCAACCAAACCCATACATACCCATCTTAACTCACCTCATCATTACCCCATCAGTACAACCTCTTCTTTACCACCACATCTCACTATTGCACCTTAATTGTCATTCCTTTAGTCACCCACATCCCATACTACAATGTCCATCTCTATTATCACTACTCTACTTTCCTTATCTTTCTCTTTCAATATCCTACTACTTCTAAACTCTCTACATAATTCTTCTAAATCTTCTTCCCACTGCCCATTATCCTCTCTCCCCATACAATCTGAACACACCACTTCCTTCTCACAAATTTCAGCCAGCCTTTACAACACAAGCATATTATTATGTACCAGAGTAAAAATCCTCCCCAACCATCACCACAACAATTATATTTCTCTCTAAAGTATCCAATCAAAGTAAAAGGGAAACTAGAATACACTACTCTCCCATATCCTGTAACAAACCTATCACTATGCAAGGACATACATTCCAACCTGGCTGGGTCCCATCTCCTCTCCTCTGCAACCCCCCAACTCCCATAAATCAATAAACTTTACTACAATTCGCCTCTAAAGCATCAGAAATAAAATACCTGACTTTCATGCATGGATAGCCCACAACAAACCCGATATTATTGCCACAACTGAAGCTTGGCTAAAACCCTATATTAAGGACACAGAATTCCTTCCCCAGATTTTGCCTGCCTTAGGGCTGACAGATCCTGAAAAAAGGTGGAGGCATCTTTCTAATATACTCCATGTCCTTCACTATTGTCCCATTTACAACTCCCATCCCACAGTTCTCCACAACTGAACTTCTAGTATCTTTCCTTAAAATTAATAATTGCAAACACCTCTGTGTGATAGTCATTTACATTCCCCCAGTCTATAACATCCCACTTCCTGAGGAAATCCTTGCCTGGGTATCTACTAACATAAAAACATGAGACTATCATACTGGGAGATGTAAATATCAACTGGCTAGACATATCCCCACACCACTCTAACTGCCATATCAATAAGTTCACTCAGGTAGTTAACATCATAACCAGGTCTCAATCCTAGACTGGATTTTAGTGTCCAACCGAAATAAGATCACGTCCGCTGGTATACTCTCCAATAGAGTAAGTGACCACTTACCGGTCTTTATACAACATGAATGTACCACAACAATTAATAAACATCAGTACAGGATTACCAGAGATGAATCCCAGTTCTGTCCATCTAGCTTTTAACCAAAGGTTGCTTAACATCAACTGGGATGCACTAAAATCACTTCCCCTTGATGAGGCAGTTGAGGTCTTCAACTCAACCTTCCTCAGCATACTAAACAATCTCGCTCCTGTTAGACAAAAGAGAGTAAAGACCAGCCATGCCAGTTGGCTAGCAAGATCCACTAAGGATCTCATGAAATGCAGGGACAAATCATGGAAAATCTGGCAAAAAAAAAAAAAACATCTGACCTCGCCCAATACAAACAGCGCCGAAATCAGGTTAAGCACCTAGTACTACAAAACAAAAAAGAAGACTACCTTACATTAAAATTCAACAGAAGTAAAACTCAAAGAAATTCTGGAGCTCTCTCAACTCTTTATTAAACCCAGGGTCTAGTAATAATCCTTGCCCAGACCCAAATAGAACACCCATTGAAACTACTGCAACCTTCAGCTCCTATTTTATAGATACTATACCCAATCTAACCTCTACCTTTCCCAAGACAAAGTTGTCCACCACAGACCTCTCCCCAGCTAATACCAGTACACCCCCTATTCCCAACTTTACTCTGTCACCTATACCCACCTTGACTATTAAAAAATTGCTTCTAAAACTCAAACCATGCACACATGCCCCTGACAATATACCCGCCAAATACCTTCAAATCTCAGCCAGCTCAGTCGCTTAAACTATCAGCATACTTCTCAACAAATCTATCTAAGACTCTTATATGCCCATCATCTGGAAAAAAAGCTTATATTCCTCCCTCTACACAAGGGGGGTCCCAACATAGACACTACCAACTTCTGCCCCATTGCTATACTATCACCCATCTCTAAGATTCTGGAAAAATGTATTCATTCTCAACTTTTTCACCATCTGACTCACAACCACATCCTCCCCACCCAAAACAGATTTAGGTTAGGACATAGTACCACCATTGCCCTCATATCCTTCATGGACACTGTCAACTGAGCCCATGATGCTGGTAAAATCGTATCTTCACTATTTCTTGATCTTTCTAAAGTTTTCAATGCTATATCCCATTCTCTCCTTCTAACAAAACTTTCTAACATAGGTACCTCACCTCAAACTCTAAACTGGCCCACTAATTACCTCACTAGCAGGCAACAATCAACTAAATGGCAGAACTCTTACTCCCCGTTCCTAAACACCACCACTGATGTTCCTCAAGGCTGCATTTTAGGCCCACTTCTGTTTAGCATATTTATCAATAACGTCCACATTGCACTCTCTCAAGGCTCAGTCATCCAGTACACAGATGAAAGAAGAAATAAGGTGGGAAAGCAGCAACCACAACAAAATAAAAAAACAGCCACTTCCAAGCCAATAACTAGTCCCCAAATAAACATGAAATACCACCTAACCACACTGAAGTGAAAGGTAGAAGATAGAATCCACGCAAGCCGAATAATTGCCACACTTTATTGTAAAATCCACGCAGATTTTGTTGTAAAATCCACACAGGTCAAGCACTTTGTCAGAATGACTTCTTCAGAACAATTTTAAATTAACCAGACATTCCTTATATACCCCAAATTAGTTAATCAATCCAATTAGCACTAAACATTTAAAAAGACAGTAACCCAGTAATGTAAAACAATTAAAACAAACCAGTGTTGTTTATATATAGAAACATATAAAATTTACTTTATTTTGTTAGCTCTAAATCGGAGCTCTGGTTTAATACTGATGGCCTCATTGATGCCAGGAAACTCACAGGCATTAATATTAAGTTGCCATTTAGTTTCAGCCCTAAGTAACTTGTTGGTCCAATCCCCCCCTCTAAAATCTTTATTCACTATTTCTAAAATACCAAATTTAAAACTATGGGTGGGGTTGATTTTGATATGTTTGTATAAAGCATTTTTTCCATCCATTCTAGAAATACTGTAACAGTGTTCGTAAATTCTACTGCTTAATCTTCTCTTTGTTTTTCCAATGTAAAAACATTGGCATACATTACACAGAGCTAAATAGACAATACCTGTTGTATTACAAGAACCTGTAACGAAGGTTACCTCAAAACCTAAAGGGCCTAGCTTTACCTTGGGATTCTCCAAAATATATTTGCAGTACACAGATGACATCACTATCATATGCCAACTCACCCAAAACGCCCTCACCTTCCCAAAATTTGGATGTCTAATAATCATCTTGCCCTGAACCCCAACAAAACCAAACTAGTACTCTTTGCCCCCAAAAAGTCCACATCCCTACAAAAAGAGAACTTCACCATTCAATCCCTAACTGGTACTACCATCGACATTGTACCTAGTACAAAACTCCTAGCTGTCATCATGGATGACAACCTCACATTCAACCTGCACATCCAGTCCAATGTCAAAAAGCCACATCAAAAGCTTGGCACTCTCTACCGATACAAACATCTACTCAATGCATCAGCCTGACTTTTCCTTGCCTCTTCTTTTCTATTGCCCTCTCTTTTATATGGTGCCCCCCTCCTCACCAACATTCAGTCCTCTCTAAAGTCCAAACTAGACTTATGCTACAACAAAATTGCTAAGTTTGTAACTAATGTCTCCTACTCATCCCATCACTGCTTATCATTACGCAACCTGAAATGGCTTGAACTCCCCAACTATCCCACCTTTATCCAACTAACTACAGCTCACAAACTCATTCATAATCCATCCATGTGCCCTGCTCTGTCTTATATATTTACTTTACACCATCCTAACAGACCACTCTGATCCAACAACCGATTGCTTGTAAATGTAGAAAAACCCAAACGTGCAGCTGACCAGATGCTTTACTCCTTTACCATCGCAAAATTTTGGAACTCCCTCCCCCCAGCACTTAGATCCACCCACTCAGTAACCTTCTTCAAGACATCTCTGAAACAACACGTCTCCTCATCTTGGCTGTGCACATGTGCTAAAACCATATCTCATATAACCTAACTTCAACCATCATAACTATTCTCACCCCCACTCTACTACTCTGGCATCTTTCTTTCACATCCACCTGTCTTTTTCCTTACTCCACCTCTCCATCCTGTCCTCTTCCCTCTTCTACTAACCCTCACTGTCCTACCATTGATCACTCTTGTCAACTTCCTTCTCTTCCTAACCCTTATAGACCTACCATTGAACCAGGAAAGACATTCAGGTACACTTGCAGCCTACCTTAATATCATACCACCACTTATACCTGCAGCAATATCCACCGACTTTGCTGATTCCTCCAACATGACTCGTATAGCCTATTGCTTAGCTATTACACCTCCTAAATGTGTAAAATGTTTAAGTACCTAGTCTCTAATTAATTCCTATATCTGCTTTGCACACACTGCATGAAGTGTCCTATATCAATTTTGCTAGCTAAAAACTACTCATATGGAATGTTCTCATGTATATATTCTGTACTGCTTGTATAATATCTTTGATATGAGAACGATTACTTATCTACTTTTTTTTTTCACTAATTGTATAAGCTGCCAATAATATGTACTAAATGTCTTTATTAATATAAATTCTGTATTGTATGTGAAATGTCTTATATGTGGTGCTTTTCTCCCTGGGACTCTACTGAAAACGGGTACTTCTGGCCCAGCTGGACAATCCCAGTAAACAAATGCAAATAAACAAATAAATAAATAATAAACAAAAACTCTCTGGACCAGATAGTTAGCAAAACCATAGGCACACATAATATTCTCAGTCTGGTCCTTGCAAAACCAACCTCCTCATATGCCATCCCAAATGGAACCATAAACTAGTGATTTTCACTTTTCAAACATTCATTCATGACAGCATCAGTTCCAATGATGGCACAACAGGTAGCTTCATAAAGGAGTCCTATGCCCATTAATATAAATACATGCAGATGTCAGTCCCAACCAGAATGAAATATAAGGGAGAATTCATGCATCAAGTGCTTTGATAGCATTGCAACATAAATAACCTTTATTAATAAAAGAAAAAAATCCTTAAATTATGCAGCAGATCCCTAAACCCTCATATCAATGATATTATCAGAAATATTACTCAAACTTGAAAAATGCTATTAGGTCTACTAAATTAGGCCATAAACATAGGTTATCGTCTGAAGTTAAGGACAGTTATAAATCCCTCTTCAGTTAAATTAGGAAACTAAGGAATAACACTCAACATTGCTCTGAACTTATTCAATATGGTGCCACTTATGTGGACCAAACAGACATTGCCAATATACTAGCAAACAAATTCAGTGCTAAGTTTTCCCAAGAAATTTCTTTCCAAAGTCCAGATATCCTTGAATCTTTTAAACCCTATATTATCGCAAAGGAACACACACTGAAGGTGCTTTCTAAGACCAAAAGTGCTTCTTCCATGAACCCTGGCATTATACTTGGCTGTTTAGTAAACAAAACAAATCATGCTATGGCAGAGCCACACCTGAAACTGTTTAACCTATGTTTTTCCAGGTTTTGTTCCTGAAATTTAGTGCACTGCACTGATGATGTAACTCTACAAGAGAGGCCCTACCACCAACACTGGAATTATAGACCCACCACAGAATGCATTATTACTGGTCTTATAAACTATGATATCCACACTCTCATTATACTTGACCAGCAGCAGTTTGTATTTGTGAAGGAAAGATCCTGCATAATTAATTTCCTTAACTTCTTCATGAGGGTCACAGAGGGTGTTGGCATTGGTCATGTTGTTCATGAAGTGTATCTTGACCTGGCTAAGGTGTCTGACACCCTATCCCATATTGGCATTGAATGTAAGCTCAGAACCTAAAAAGTGATCCTTGTGTGGTAAGGAAGATAACAAACTGGTCAAAAAACAGAACCACACATTGTGAGTGACTGGTGCCTCATCAGAAAGTGTGAAGTAACCAGTGTTGTCTCCCAGGGCTCAGTGTTGGTACTCCTGATTTTTGGCATTATTTTGTTTATCTCCAGACTGAATAGAAACCAAGATCTCACTAACTAAGTCTGCGGATAACTGCAAACTGCTAGTTATAGTCAAGTCCCCCTCTGAGACCTTACCCCTTCAACAAGAACAAGATAAGGTATTTATCTCACAGACAAAATGCAAGGTTTAATTATCAACTTTGGTCACTGTCTGCGTATGGGCAGACCAATTGCTTATTATTTACCTGTGATGACTATTTATGTTAACGTCCACACATAAGTAACTGGTCTACTGAAAATATCAAATTAAAATTACAAGACATTTCCTACCCTCAAAATATAGCATAGACAATACATTTCTTTAAAATTAAAATACTATAACTGACCTTGGATCAAGAGTTGATAATTTCCTTTTTTCAATCATCAGGTGATGACAGTAGTCAGAAAATCCTTCTATTTAGTGCAGATAATTTCCAAGAGAATATCATCGAGGTCAAATGAGGTTTTAGCTCTCTTACATTCTGTGCTAATTAGGATGAATGTTGAGTATAATGCCCCCTTCAGGTTGTAGCCCACCAGACATACCAAACAACTAGAAAATCTACAAATATTCCAGCTAAGATCACAGTCTTAAACAGCCATTGCTACCAAGAGAGACTGGAAGAACTGTCCCTCTATTCAGTATGTCATGGTCTCTTGAAGTGAGGTGCAGTATATGTCTTGCCTTCTGGATCATTGCACACCAAGTTGTCCTAGATCTTTTCTATCTTCACAAGTCTAATTGTTTCAAAAATACCAGAAGCAATTACCTAAGTCCTTACCTGCAGATAAATAAAACATGATAGAAATAATAAAACATGATAGAAATACAGAGTCGCTGTGTCACTGTTGTGTCCAGCTGCTGGTGGGAGACACAAGTGGTAACACACACATAGAGCAGGTCATGCCACATAGAATACAATGACCTCTGTGCATCAAGAGAAACATGGCGCAGCATATTTATGGGACAAGTAGTACAAGTATTACAAGACTTCATGATGACACAGTGATGCAAGAAGTGTCACAATAACGTGTATAGCTGTAGTTTGCATAGGAAAAGGGGAAGTGTCACAGTGGAACACAGGACAAGTATGTGGGGATCATATGAGGCTGGGGAAGCATACAGTCACATGGGACGTCCACACATGGCAGTGCACACATACTGACTGACATGTAACCCATAGGTGTACACATCTTGTCATGGGCCCATGACACAGGCAATAACTGGAAATGTTCATTACACAGGTGATTGAGCTGGCACTCCGCATACATCACACACACACACTTTTTTGGTAGCAACTGTGGCAGGGAGGCGTACAGGATATCACTGCTGTGAGTGGCTATAATATGTGTCTGCATCAGGTTCAGCAAAGAATAACAACTATTACATTGCATGTCAAGAACAAATAAACAGGGCAAGACAGTGCCAAAGATATGTCCACCACAAGAAGTGGGATTACCAATACAGAAGCAGCTCACAGAGGTGGAGAAGTTCCCGTTGTCATGGTCTGAGGAAGGGCAGAAGACAATCACACCAAGTGGTGGCCTGGATTTTTCAGCTGGGATAGTGCTAACTGCATATGTATCTATAGAGGATTCGTCAGGTTAGAATTTTTATCACACTGCCATATTGTAAGTGCTGCACATGTGATGTAGGGAATATTTAGCAAGAAAAAGAAGAATGCTAACAGCTGTACTACTAAGCCGTCCAAGTTTGGAACATCATTGCCCAGTTCTGCATACACATTTCTGTCCTGGCTCAAATATCTGTATGTATTTTCAAAAGGTATTGCAAAATCTTTCAACGTTCTTCCTCAAAAGAACAAACTGCCAACAGAAGTTCACAAATGGACATCAACCAAAATTAGTATTTTATGTTGAGTTAAGTTAACTTATACTCCCTACACCAACTGCTACTTACTATAATTGTTAACATGCTTATCAACACTCGGTGGTAAAAAACATGTTTTACCACAAAAAGTAAGTATTAGACCATCTTTCATTAAGAAATACAGAAAGCAAAAATATTATTTTTATAACACAGTGCCTGAATTCTACAAGAGCTGAGCCAGAAAGCAGAAATATTATTTTTATAACACAATGCTTGAATTCTACAAGAACTGAGCCTAATCTTACAGCAGAAATAAGTACCATTTTCTGAAATAAACCAGTTGTCTAATATTTGGTATTTTTATATTAGTGTTTTAAACAGCCTCTGTATCTCTCTTTAAGTTGTTTAGAGAAATTGCTTGACTGTGCATAGTATTCAGATCAGATAAATGGCCATTATTACACTGACACAAATTTCTTTCATGGATGTCTCAGTACCTATACAAGTAACATTTCTTTTCAAAGTCATTCAGCTCCAACGTTTTCTTGTAAACTGTACCTTGTTTATATAATTAGCACTGCCACTTTTGTCAGTTTTATTGATTGTGCAAATTAAGTACTTCTGATTGCCATTGTGTTATTGATGAAGAAAATATGAGGCTCCGATTTATAGATAACAGGTATAAGAGAAACTTGATACCCATAGGAGAGGGTCAGTGGTGCTGCACTTAGTATTGTTGCCTCATACTGCATGGTTCTGAAGTTTGGTCTCTGGTTAAGATGGTTTCTGTGCAGAGTTACATTTTATTTAAGTGCCTCAACAGCTTATATATTCTACCTGTGTCAATATGAGTTTTTTGTTGGGGAAGTGATTTCATCAGACACCATACTGACATGTTGATAGCTGGAATGGTGTTGCTTAAAACTGTGTGTGTGTGTGTGTGTGTGTGTGTGTGTGTGTGTGTGTGTGTGTGTGTGTGTGTGTGTGTGTGTGTGTGTGTGTGTGTGTGTGTGTGTGCATGCGTGCGTGCATCCATGCACATGCACAAGCTGTTTATAGCTCATTGCTCAGCATCCATAATAAGAGGATCCCTCCTTTAAGCCTATTTGATGGGATTGGGTCTGACCTCCTGCAACTCTTATTAGATAAAGCAGACATTGAAAATGGAAAATGGATAGCAGAAGTAGCACTGAAATATTACAAAAGGTCACGATTATTATTTTATCTAGGAACAGACGTTGTTATAATAACAGCTCAGTATGCAGTGTAGAGGAAACAGTTCAATACTGTATTAATACAACATATAAACATTCTAAGTAGCAATAATTCTGTTAAAGAAATTGTTCATAATAATATGAGTAGTGTTTTTACAAACCCTGTATACTATGCAATATTGTTTTTCATAGACAGATTAATTCTAAAGCATATCATACAGTTAATAAGTATCAGATGCCTACTGCCATTGTAGTCAGTGCAGCCATATGCATAAATGGGATGGTTTAGAATAGCCATGTAATGGAACTATATTTTTCTTACATTTTTTTTGAAACTGGAGTATTATTAAAGTGGACGCTATGACATTATGTACCGCAGGAACTATTTTATACCAGTTAAATTGTAATGTTCTATAAAAGGATAGATGACCATATTTCTGACACTTAAGGTCAATACCATGTAATGTTATTGATTATCATGTTTGAAAATGGTCTTGAACACATTTCCAGTTTCAAATTCTGCAAGTGCTGATTAAAAGGAAAAATGGCTGGAGATGTTGAGAATTACCTGTCAGCCAAGAGGAAAAATAGTCTAAGACTCACCAGAAATATTAATTGAAAAAATTATTTCACTTAATTACATATTTTAAAAACAGAACACATTTTCACATATGAATTTATTATGCTGAAAATGCACTTTAATTATGTACACAAAATGTGATGCCGCTGCATATATTTTTAAATGAGCTAATGATAAGTATACACAGACATAATTTTCAGTTTTATTAGACTTTTTATAATGTGAGAGTTACTTTTTTGTTAAAATATTGTCATCTCTTCTTCTTAATCTCTTCTCTTTAGTGCATTGCTTGTTCTCATAATATTTACCACAATGATATATTACATTACAGTCAAGCTCTTAACCAAATGCATCATAAACTATAGCAACTTATAGCTTCCATGATGAATGGTCAAGCAGTTTACATTATGTGTTACTAAGTCATTACTTTTCTTTTTAGGGCCCAGATGAATGAACTGAGAAAACTGAAAGAGAAACTAACAGGTTCAAGGGAATCGGGACTAAATCTCGATGTTTTAGGTGAGAAGAGAAATAATGTTATCTTTTTCTATAAATATTTTAATGAAATCCTTAATTACATACATATTCAAAACAGTGAACTATTGTCATCAATTATCAACAAGTTTTAGTATATTTGCACTGGCTGATTATTTTTTTTATTCAGTATGCATGTTGTTGTTTTGTCATTCCTGTACTAGAAACACAATGACCAGCAGGTTCTGAAATCACCCTAACTATGGCCCAAGTGACCTGGATTTGATTCGTGGCTCAGGGGGTGTGAGGTGTTTGGAGGAAGGGTTGGCCATGCCCATCTAGGGCGAGAGCATTTATCAACGACACAACCTAAGGGAAGGTGCGGTTCACAGAGGCCCTCAGACATCATCATAATATGCAGGATGGGAGGCTGAGAAATGAGTAGCTTGTAGTAACCCCCCCCCCAGCATCAGAAGCAGTTATTAGAATCAACCCCAGGACACCCTTCAGATCCATGCCATCCCCAGCTTACTCAGAAAAGTCTAGGGGAAGATCAAGTAGGAGCGGTTAGACGCAGAGATGGATGGGGAGGGGGTTACTGGGAGGGCAAAAATGAATGAAGCGGTAAGGAGAAGGAGGAGAAAATAGGTTCTGTAACCCTTAATTTCTGTGTGTGACCTAAAGTATGAGCAGGTTCAGTTCAGCTGCTTAGTCTGGCTTAGGGTTTGGTCTGTTGGGTGAAGTAACTTGTGTTTCTGATTTTTTAAAAAAAGTATTCTTGTACTCTATTTATTATAGTGTTCAAAAGTATTCAGATGTCATCTCTGCAGGCTATTACCACCATTGTAGAATTTAAAAACGTTGCATTTAATAACCAGTAATTATTTGTAGTGACACTCTTCCATGATATTGAGTTTCTGTTTCTTTTTGAAATGTTCTCTGTATTATATAAGGAGTTTTGTTGTCACAGTCATCATTTTTAAAAGTTAAAGAAATCCTGTTACTTAATTTCTGATTAAACCATTTTATCATGCTTTGTTTTATTTAACTAGCTTAGAGTAAGAAACGTACTAACACAACCTATTATAATTATGTGACCATCATTTTCGATGCCTTATGCTAACATACAGTACATTTTTCATTTTCCTTTGGTGAACATTTTGTAACTGGAGGAATATTTTATAGATTTCTTTATTTGCATATGTGTTTATTTCTGTCTGTATTTATAAACGTATTTATTTATTTATTCATTTTTTTTCATAATTAAGAGAGTGAATTGGTTCAAACAACCCTTTATAGCCATGACCTGGGTTAGTCAGAAGTACTTCAAACACTCAAAAGAAACAAAAACAAATAAACCCATGAATGTAACTGAACATTTGGTGCATTACTGCATACTGATACATTTTAGATAAACAAATAACAACTAAAACTAGAAATTATAGAATGTGAAAGAAAAGCAAATATATATTTCTTAACAGAAGTTCAAGGAAAAGGAGACTGTTGGTCAACGTAAATCTTGAAAACAGTAACAAGGTAGCAGAAGAGTGAACCTTTAAGGACAACAATGTGGATGGGGACCCCAATACATTAATTATTACCTTCCAACACAAGCACTTTTCTTCTTCAAATTACATAAATAAATCTCATCTATCAGAACCCACACTGAAAATTTATTTGAAGTAGAGTTGCTCCTAATGAAGGACAAATTAAAAAAAAAAAACTTATTTCTCTAAATTATATCGGGCAGACATCCTCACTACTTTATTCTTCATCTTCAACTCTGTCTTAAAAGCAGTCATTGATAGATTGTTTGTATAATCTCAGAGAACAGTCAGAAATCACCATTCCCCATGGTTAAACTCAGAGATAAATGCAAGCAGAAAGAAAGAAAGAAAGAAAGAAAGAAAGAAAGAAAGAAAGAAAGAAAAATGTATCATAGCCTCACAAACAAATATTCTGGAGACTTCAAGGTGATACAAAACTTTGACATAATTTTCTATAAAAAGTCCCCATCATCTATGACATCTTTAAATACAGAAAATTTCCATAAAGTGATCACACCCCCAGACCTTCTACCCAACCCCAAAAATTTCACTCAATTCATCCCCTCCAATGAAGCTCAGGAAGCTTGCACTGTAACTTCCAATGGGCTGAGCCTCAGCCTTTTGATAGACCAAAATTATATCTTCACATTTCAAACAAATGTTCATATCTCTAAAGAACTGGAAATGGTCGACTGCTCAGCGCAAACATTTTTATAGTAGAATTATTCTTTAGCTTATATGTCTTAAATGGGAATTTTATAAGTCACAGTAAACACACTACTAAGTTTGTAATGTTTTGAAAGCAACTTACAATATCTCGGCAACCACTCAAGTTACACACATGCTGTCAGCGGCATTTTCTTCATCCAACTGAAAGCTTTCATATGAGGCTAAGCAGCTCTGTCTTTGCTACTTGGCTGTTGAGATATTTCCAAAAATATGAAATTTATAACAATATACATAAATATTAAACGAAAAAACATAATATCTCTGTAATTGTACTAGACAGAAGTAAAATATCAATATAGTTGTATTTGCCATTGTGTAAGCAAAGATGAAATATTTTAATAATTTGCATGTAGTATGGCTTTGGAATTGTTATTGCAAATATGAACAATCAATACTTGACAGTAGAGGCATTAGTAGGATGCAACTGCAGATTAAAACACCCGGAAGCATCACTCAGCTGTAATGACTTAGCAAAGACTTCCTTACGTAAACACAGCAAACCTCACAATACCTTTGCAAAACCTCTATTTTACTTTCAGCTCATCTCCATGAATCCTATAAAAAATATCTGGAAAAAGCTAAAAACAACCATTTTCCTCAAACTAATTAAGAAATATATCTCTAAGATACCATGTCTTAAATTCAGTCTCTTATTAACTACTAACATTACCGATTCCACTGTTTAAGCACTCCCTAAAAATCCCATTGTTGTTGTGTCTTTCGGCTTATCCCGGTTAGGGATCGCCACAGCGGAACTCCGGTCCGCTAATGTTTGGTAGAGGATTTTTACGTGCCGAGTTACCAGCCCTGATGCACAACCTTCAATGAAGGCACACTCATTCACGTATGCCTCCACACAGAAGATGCTCTAGTTGAGAATCAAATGGGACAATGTCTTGTTGTGAGGCGACAACACTACTGCAGCACCACTAAATCCCATTCCTAAGAAGAATAACTACTCAACCCTTCAGTATTAGTCATATATTGCCATTCTCTGCAAAATAACAAGATATGTTAGAAAAACGTACAACTATCTCTTTGAACAAATTAGCAAATATAGTTTACTGATAGACTTCCAGCATGTTTTCTGATCATGTCACAGAACACTGACTGCCATATGCAATATACTGTACCTGACCAAAATGTTCCAAACAGTGGAGAAAAGCCATCTGACAGAGTATGCTTATTGACCTGGCAAGAGCCTTTGAGAGTGTCAACCTTAGAAAAACAGCCTAAACTTCGACAGCTGTAATGTAAGCTGGTTTACAACTTAATATAAAACTTAGAGCTTTCAGAATTCAGAATTAAGGTTGGTTACTTCTACTTGAAAAATGGATTTTCTCTTCCATTGTCTCTCAAGAATCAGTGAGTCCAGTATGTTTCTTAAAATACACTAATGAGATTGCCTTATCCCTTAACCCCATCAAGCAAACACAGTCTATTGATGTCATTATTTTAGACAGATCACCCGTCCTCCAAATATACCTTAATACTTTGTGTAACCGACTTCAAACTCACACTTAATACTACTCATTTAATGAGATTTGATGTGCATCAGTAGCTTTCTGTAATCCATGCCTTCATTCTGTTTTGACCTGACAACCTCACTACTGGCCCATACATTCACAGCATAATCAGCAAGATAAAACCAAAGAGCCAATTCCAATTTATCTCACCCCCAAGAATTTTGTGCACTAGCATTTAATGTTTTAATATCATATCCAGAGTACACTTTTGCTGTAATAACATTGCACTCTACACATAACGCCCATGCTCTGCAAATATTGTCTAATAGCACTTGTAGAATTATTAGCTTTACTATGTCCCAAATTATAAACTTAATCCTTACTGTTTAAAAATCTGGAATTATGACATGCTTACTATTGAATGACCACATGTCAGAAAAGTAATTGGAGAAAAAGCTTCTCATGTTTTTTTCTTGTCACTTGGGGCCATCTCTCTTCTAACAGTTTCATTTCTCCAAGTATTTGGGGTTTCTAATACCATAACAGGAAAGGACTCATAAGTCAGGGTATGATTAAAGTTCATGAAATTAGTATTGTTTCAGTCTTTGATGTTATCCAAAAGTGATCTTCACAGCACCTGCAATGTGTCCATACTTTAGCTCTTCTGTAATTCATATGGAATAGCATATCTAAATAAGACTGTAAATTCTTTTTTGTTACACCTTTTGCTCCTACTGCTATTGGCATGATCTGGATTTTTTTCTTCCACATTAGTCTCATTTCTGCCTGCATATCCTGGTATAGGGTTGGGAGGGTGGCCTAATGGTTAAGGTGTTTGTCTTACAAACACAAGGTACAGGGTTTGAATCTCACAGGGGATAATTGGCTGGGCTTAAAATGGCTCGCAAGGGCAGTTGCCTAGTACTAATCTATGAATAGTGTAGGCAGGTTTGTGCACATCAAAATAATAGCTTACCGGATTGCTTGGCAGCCATATTCCATGCAGGAGCGGCTACACTGTTCCTGCATGGGAAAAATAACTTATTGAATCCCAGGGAATGTCCTTAACCCTTGTTCCAATAACCCCACATTTGAAACAGTCACCAAGTTTAACTCATACTTTATTGACAGCAAAGCTACCCTCACCAAATAATTCTTTCCTAACTCTCCATACTCATGTCTACCCCATCCACTAATAACCTCCCACTAAAATCAGTTGCCACCACCTTCATAAAAATAAGCTATTGCCCAAATTTAAACCCTGTTCAGACTCTGTAGATAACCTTCTTTTAGCAAAATTGCTGCTAACGGTATTGCATATCCAGTATCCATCCTTATAAATAGATCAGTACAGGAATCCTCTATTCCTATCATCGGAAAAATGCTATCTCATCCCTCTCCACAAAGGTGGTACTTCTACTGAGATATTTCATTTTAGATCCATTGCCATTTTATCCCCCTCAAAAATATTGGGACAACTATTCCAGCATCTCCTAAAGTAATACTTACTAACCAATGCACACCATGGCTTTAGACCTGCCCATAGTAAAAGAAATACCCTCCAAACTTTTACAGTCCACAATGGGTATCTTACAACCTACTCTTCAGTGGTTTAATAATTACTTGCCAGAATGCTACCAGAGAGTCAAATGGAATTCTACCCTTTCCCCTTATCTACCCACCATTACTGGGGTACCACAATGCTCTATTCGTGGTCCTCTTATATTTAATATCTTTATAAACAATCTTCATACTTTGATAAAACAAGGTTCCCTAGTACAGTATGCAGATGACTCTACCCTTATCCCTTATCTGCCTCCAGACACCCTAGAAAACTTTAAAAAGATTACACGTGTCTTTAACTCTATTGAAAACTGGTTTTGTAACCTCCAACTCCTTCTTAATCCAAAGAAAAATAAAATCCCTTTATTTTTTCCCAAATTACTTACACCACTTAAAGTAGTGCCTCATATAAAATTGCCCTGGGTTAGACAATAATCTCATATATGGCATCCACATACACAGCAATATACAAAACTCACAAAAAATTAGGAATGTTATATGGAGCCAAAAAATCCCTACTGCATCTATCAGTCACTCTTACCACTACATACCTACTATGCTCTCTATTATATGGTTCTCCCATATTGACTAACCTGCAGGCCACCCTAAAATCTAAACTAGAACAATGTTACAACAATATAGCTAAAGTTGAAGCTCATATAAGTCGCGGAACATATTACTGTTCTGCACTAAAAAGTCTAGGTTGACTAAAATTATCTCATCAACTAAATTATACCTGACTTCTCCTAACATAGAAAATTATATTTAATCCCACCTCTTGTCCAGCTGTAAGTAAAATTATCCACCATTACCTCAGAAATTGTCACTGTCAATTTTCTGACAAAAGTCTACTTGATGTCTATAAGCCTTACAAAAACTTTAGTCAAAGTCTGTACTCACACTGTGTAGCAAAACTCTGGAATACTATCCATGCACCAATCAGGGAAATGCATGCCATTCATTTATTTAAGCTGCAACTAAAATAATTCCTCTCTGACTCCTGGCTAAAAATGCAGCACCTTCTCCTCTAATACCGATATACATACTAACTCTCCTTTTCCTTGTTTTTTTTATTTCTCTTACTCTTAATCTTGCTTTTACTCATTATTTCTTCTGTCTCCCATATCTATGCCACATATTACTGCTAACACATACTTTTTCTCACTCTGTCCTCTCTTCCTCTCCTCCTTCTTATTCACTGTTTGGGATTTTCCACTCTGACATTTTCATTATGAGTCAGTAATAAACCCTCGTAGTTACAACATGTCAACACCTTTCATGATATTGTACTTATTTTGTATTAATGATGGTATATGTGCATTACTCTACATGTTATATGTGTATTAATATGTGTATTAATTATATATTTAGAGTATATTGCAATATGATGTCAGTTTTCACCTATGTATATCTATTTTCTGTTTTTTTACTTGTGGAGAGTTTCAACCTGGGCTTCCACAGTAAACAAATAAAATTATCCTATCAGACTTCCCCAGTAAACAAAAGTCAATAAATAAATAAATCATTATTATATCTACAGAAAAATGTTTCCTTCTTTCAATGTAACAACTATGGAATGTTCATTTTTAGTTTCCATGCATAACATAAAAAGCTACAAAGTTACCCCTTTCCCCTGTGGCATTTAGAATAATGCTCTGCCATTGGACTAGTTGCTGTCTTTTTACAAATGTTGATCAGGTACTCTTGCAGCATGCTCTCATTTTTCTTATTGTTTTTGTAAAATGGAAAACATTTTAAACTTCAGTTGGTACAGAAAGCACATTCTGTTGCCCACCTACTTTTAAAGGGTCTATATTAGTTTGCTGAAAGTTTTTCAGTACCATTCCGTCAACCCCTATTCAGTGAAATTCACTTCCACGAGTCGCGGAATTTACCAAGGCAAGGAAGCTATTGCCCCACAGCACAATGGAAACCAGAACTAATGAAATCAAATCCACCCAAGTGGGAGGGCTTCGACCCACACACCCATCTTAACTATATATACCAATTCTGAGATCACACTATATTGGGGAAAAGGGCAAAGTTGTGTAGTTGGCCAACTACTTCTTTGCCCTTAGTAAATTCAGCAAATTGGAGGAGTGAATTTAGGGGTTGATGGAAAGGTGTTTGCTGAAAAAAACTTTTGGCGAACTAATATAGACTTTTAAATGGCATATCCAATCAATCCAGTGATATCACTGCACCGAATTATACCTTACGAATCTAAACCGTTATTGAATAGAGTGCTGCATTTTGTGTTTTTTGAACAAGGCACCTGAAAGAACTTCAAAGCGAGCAATTATTCTTTACTAGAAAAATCTAGAAAAATCACTAATTGGGAAAACCCTAGTCAGCAGGATTTCAAGAACTGTCATTCCATTCTGTTTCTTACATTTAATTAAAGGTGACTTTTGCATAATCTATAAGGCAACAATGGATATACTTCTGTCTAAAAGTCTCTGCATAGAACATAACACTGGGGGGAGCTATCATTAGAACAGTGACCCTAATACTAACTATGGAATATGTTTTCCCCTTACCATTGGAAAAAAACAAATAATCTCACATTCCATTCTCACCTCTCTTTTTCTCTTTATGCACAGCACACACTCACACACACACACACACACACACACACACACACACACACACACACACACACACACACACGTAATGATTGTGACAATCAAGTTTCTTGGAGTCTATTAGGTTGCAAGTATGGCAATCAAAGCTATGAGCCTAACCTCAGAGTCAAGGTTCTTTCTATGTTATCTTTTTACTCCCATGTTGACTGCACACTTAAAAGGGTCTTCATACATTAAAATACTAAATGCAAACCACAGATTTCTAATCCATAGCTCTTGCAAATTTCCTGCAAAAAATATTAACTATATAACCTGCGTATGTCATACAGTTACTACCCTGGGAAGCTACAGAAGATATTTTCCTAGAAATAAAATAAAATAAAATAAAATAATGCCCCTTCCTAATAAATCTCCAGCACTGCACTGCCCTTAAAACACTCTCTCAAACTCATTAGGAACAACAGATTTGTTCTCTATTGCAATATATAAATGTTTAGCAAGTCAAATACAGCAACTCAGCATTATTCTCTGTATATGCAAGCCTTAACTAATTACTTTATGCATATATGTGCGCATGTATGCATGTATGGATGGATGCATGTATATATGTATGTAAGTGATGTATTTATTTATTTATTTTTGTTGTTTTTGCTATGCAGGTGTCCCATGACCATTATCAGCCACAGCCTGGGCATAAGGTCTTTTAAGCCTAACATGCTTGAATTACAAATGGAATAGCAGGTTAAGTAGAACAGTGCTAATATGTCAGAAGACAGTACAAATAAATTGAACATAGACTTGAGAAGGATAGGATATATAAGCTTATTTAGTAAACATAAAAGGCAGTTTAATTTATGTTAGCAGGAATAAAATCAAAGAAATAAGCTTCAGAACTTAAGCTGGCTGGCAAAAAGGTAGTACCATATGTTTTACTAGTTCTACTTATGTCAGTGTGGTTAGGCCTTTATGCAGTTTTATGCACATTAACTGAGTTAAGGTTATGAAACATTCATATACATTAGATAAGTAGAATAATTCCAGTTTTTACAAAAGTAGAGAAATGATATATTAGTCACCTGTGTTTATTTCCTTATTTATGGTCATGAAGAATAAGTTTCCATTACTTATTATCAAAGCAGTTGCAGCTATAGGATTGTTTGATGTGCTTTTTATCTGCTATTTGAATTCTGGGTAAGCAGTCAACTCTCTCAGGTTAGAAGGAAGATGACCTTAAGTAACAGGAATAAACACAGAGAAGCTTTTTTTTAATCTCCTATTGCTTTTCTGAAAGATGCCCATTCAAGAGTAAGCATCTCCAAGGTCTAAATGGAGAGATGGGGTCCAAATAGAAAGCATGCCTCTCAACATCATAGTAAAAGAAATCTGAACAAAGCTTAAAATCATGGGGGAAAGGCCTCAAAATAGGGACAGCTTTTAAATATTGCTCTTATCAACTTAGAAAGTTGCTACAATAAAAAGATTTGCATTACCGTGCATTTTCTGAAGGATATGAAATCTGAAACTCCTGTGTATGTCCTTATTTAGTGACTTCAGTCCTCAGTGACTTGCCAGAAAACTACAAATGTTATGAGGAACAGACTAAAAATATGAGGAAAAAAATTTGGGCATTCTGTGGAAATCTGGACATTTGAGAGGTATGATGGAGAGGGTGGGTCTATATGGAGAGCCTGAGTTCTGAATGGATTAAAGGGGTATAAACAGAAAGATGAAATCAGAAAGAAAAGGAGAACTGAAATCATCTTCGAATTTTTGTTAGTACGTTCATGTGTTGGACCCTGTTTTCACAAAAGCTCACCAAGATGACACTGATATGTAGATTGTATTTTACATATAATGGAGAGAGGTATGTTTAAAAAAGGCAACTAGGTACATAGGTCCCAGGATTAAAAAAGTGCCCATTCCTGGTGTATGCACTAGAATCAAGACTGGAAAAAAATGTCACTGTAGAATCCTCAGGACACAGAAACATCCATACAATGGGATTAATCCAGGCTCAAAGGGAGGATGACCTCCACTATAGTAGAAGGAAGTAATAGTCCACAACCCCCGCAAAAACTGACAAGCCAAAAATGAGCCATAAAGATGACAGACCGAACTATTGATAAGAAATTATGTATTCTTGCTATTTTACAAGAAGCCCACAATTTCCAGAAAGAAGCTATTCAGAAAGATTAAGAAATGAATTAGAGGAAAGAAAATACTTCACAGGAAAAACTGTCAAAAGCTTCAAGTAAAAATGTATGTTTATTACTACAACAAACTAATGAAAAACTTTACATAGATGAAGAAACTTTAGTCTGCTTGAAAAAGAAGTGACAGAGGAAGTGTGAAAATGTAAAGAACAAGATCCAGAGACTTTTGAAAGGTATAAAAAGGAATCGTGGACATGGAAACAAAGAGATGTGATATGGTGCAATAGTTATACAAAGAAGAAAGCAAAACAAATCAGTATAAAAAAGCACCAAATAGCAGAGGCAAAGGCATCCAGATATGAAGCATTCCACAATACAAAAAATAAGAAATCAAAAGAAGAAAGCAGAAAAAAGAATTATTAAGGGAGAAGTTAAACAAATATAAACTGAAGTTATGGATGATCTGCAAAGTGAAGGATTTAGAGCAAAAAAAATATACCAGCACAGGTAATGTCACAGTTTGATGGAACAGTAAGGAGGCATCTGAAGCTTTACCACTCTGGAACATTCTGTAGCACACAAAAGGTCAGCTTAAGTTGCACAACAAAGGAAGGAGAAGGTAACAGCAGTAACGCTGACGCAGACAGTGTTGCAGAGTGATAGGCAAATGACTTTTCATATGAAGGAGCAGCTGATGAAGCATGGAGCATCTGAGGAAGATAAGTCACAGGACCATTTTCTGGAACTTTTTGCAGAATACTGAGAGGAAGTAAACAGCAAAGAAGATGCTCTGAGTCTAGAAGAAAATGATCTAAGGAAAGAGCTGCTTGATTTAATAAAAATGACTAGACATATTAAGATCGCTGGGAAAAAAAACTAGATTACAGAAAGCAAATAAGACCCAAACTGTTAGCAGCTTAGTAAAACAGATGAACATAGTAATTAGGACTATTAAGAAAAACATTTGCAGTCTATTAGAAACAAATAGGCTATGTTACTGTGCAGCTACATTATAGCAGATAAAGTCTTGCCACAAAAACATAGAACAATAAGGGAAAGGAAGGGAAGAAATAAAATGCAACAATGGAAGCATTAAATACAGAAACTATAAAGCAATTAAGGCAACAAGTATCACTATTAGAAGAATGTAGAAGAGGGAACATTTCATCAAAATAATTAGAAAGGTAGACATGTTAAAAACAACACATAGTATCAAAGCAGACTGGGATCTATCATACACTATTGCAAATAATAAACTAAAAATATCAGCGCAGACAAAAAAACTTAGTAGATATGCAGATAAATATAAAGGAAAAGTACAAAATAAGTAATTCATTGATGACACAAAAACATTTTATAGAGAAGTGACAAACAAAGAAAACCCAAGAGAAACACCAAAAAAAAAAAAAAAAAAAAAAAAAAAAAAAATAGAAAATTTTGGAGAAATATTTAGTAAGACCCTGTGGAACATAACAAAGATGAGAAAAATTAAAATAAACAGTAAGGAATTCCATTGTAGAGGATATGAAACTGGATGAAGTTAATGGATGGATAAACTGAAACAAAATTAATAAAAGCACATAATTGTTAAACCTCAGACCCAGATGCAGTATATTACTTTTGGATAAAAGCATTAAAATCTTTGCACAAAGATTTAGCCCTGAGTAAGATTTACTGGTATGAGCATCCTGAACAAACACCATCCTGGCTAGCAACATGAAAAATGATAATCCTTATTAAGAGTGAACCTGCAATAACTACTACAGACCCATAACTTGCCTTCTGATGATATATAAACTATACACTGAAATTTATGCAGAGTTTATAGACATTTAGAAAATAAGTAAATTATGGCAATAAAATAAAAGTGTAACAAAGGAAAGTCATATGGAGCAAATGAATATTTGTTGCTAAATAAAACCTTAAAAGAGAGTTGTAAACAGTGAAAGTATGGCATGGATAGATTACAAAAAAAATTTGACAGCATTCCATATTTACTGTATGTCTAAAGGAATGCTTTTAGATATATAAGATCCTACCTATATTGATCAATGATATTACATTGACCATGAAACAGTTGCAAACCACTTTGCAGCTAAGGTATTATAAAGGGCAAACAATTATCCCAGGGATAAACATTCAAACATTTTCTGTCACCACTGCTGCTTTGTCTTGCCCTAAACCCATTAAAGGGTTTACTAAACAGACTCGGACATGTATACAATTTTGATCCCAGAAAACAATCCTGTTTATAAACATTTCATCTACTTTTTGTGGATAACTTAAAACTGTACAGTTCATCAGATAAGGAGTTGAGTTGAAAGCTCAACTGCAGATAGATTGAATTTTCTCAGATGATATGTGCAAACAATACAATATAGAAGTATTTCAGTAACATTGAAAACATAAGGCACAAATCATTATATAGAATGATGAAGTTAATATCACATGGGCTCACCCATTACCAACAGTTGAAAAAATAAATGCCAGAAAAACAGATATAGTAGTCCATGAAAAGAAGACAAAAATAAAATTGATCAGTGAAATTGCTACACTGAGCAGTTACAGTGCCTTATATATAGAATGACACAAAGTCATAGGTTAGGTTCATAGATTAGTACTAGGCTAACTGCCCTTGCAAGCCATTTTAAGTCTAGCTAATTATCCCTTGAGAGACTCGAACGCTGCACTTTGTGTTTATAAGGCAAACACCTTAACCATTAGGTCACCCTCCCAACTGTTCAGCATAGTGCTTATTACCTCATTTGCTGCTTAAAACCATGTAAATAAGGTGAATTAGCAATTCAGCAAGCAGGGAGACATCCATGCAAGAATAGTGTTAGTTGCAGAAATGTATTTGGCTACTAGCCAAATACATTTCTGCAAAAATTAAAACAGAGGCATGACAGCTCAAATAAAAGCATGCATCATAAACTTTAGGCATGTCAATAGGCAAATATATGGCCACTGCATGGAAAAGTGTTTCATTTTTATAAAAATAAAATTTTTTGAGAGGGGGGCCGATCTCAGCCGTTTAAGCATAGGCAGCAGCGCACAAACGGGATCGTGCTGAAAATAAAAAAAAAATATGAAAACTCAATTTTAAGGGAAATCTGCATTTTGGCATTATAGTCTATGGCATGCAGAATCAAAACAATACCAAGGAACAGTGGTTGTTAAGGGGAAAGGCTCTGGGGTAGTGCAGCAACTATGGACTAAGGCAGTGGGGTATGCAAATGAGGGGAAAGTTACTAAATCACAAAAATATTCTAAGTGCCAAACAGCATCTAACCGTGTAGGTACTATAACATGATTGTGTAAGCAGGAGGAGCAACATACATGAAAAGGGGGTGTGTCATGCATGGTGTAAGCACATTGGAGCCCTATGGTCCCTAGATACGCTTAGCTAAGCACAGCTAAACAAGGGGGTGTGTCTGAGGCTGCTTTGACTTATTCCATGAAATGAAGAGTGTGTTCCCATCCAGGGAGGCCCATTTCTTCTTGTTTACATTACGTAAACAGGTTTGCACTTCCACACACTGGGTCTAAAGGAAAGAAAAACAGAAATAGCAGAACTGTTTACATTTGGGCACCAGGGCTTAAAAGGGGTGGAAATTAAAAAAAGGGAAAAAAGGAAAATAGCAGAATAAAATGAATCAAGAACAAATTACACAGCTAGCAGGTGGATTGCATCATAGTCAGCCAATCATACAGGCAGCATCTGCAGCACAAGTGTACAAACTATGCAAACACCTAACAGTCTGTTTTTTCCCACAAACTCTGCACAATTGGTGTACACATGCGGGGGAATTTTAACTGGAAAATGTTATGGGCTGCCATTGCTTTGATCCATTAGTATGTGCTAGAGGCTGAGGGTGGTGAAGAGGATAATGCTGACAACCACCACAGACCGAGGAGGAGGAGGAGAAGAGTGTTCAGATCCAGGGTAACCTACAAGGGGTTACTTGATCATGAGATAGTAGAGCACTACAGGGTGGACAGAGACATACTTCAACAAATCATCAAGCTGTGCTGGCCTCAACTCAGACCTAGAGCCAACAGAGGGGAACCCATCCCAGTCAATACTAAGGTATGTGTAGCCTTAAGAATACTAGCTACAGGTACTTTGCAAAGACCTACTGGGGACATCATGGGGCTCTCACAGGCATCCACATCCAGGGTACTCCACCAGTTCCTGGATGCCATGCTACCACATGCCAGTGAGCACATTTACTTCCCTAATACCTATGAGAAGAGGACCAGCAATATGCATCTCTTCCACCATGTAGCAGAATACCTGGAAGTACTGGGTGCCATAGACTGCACCACAACCACATCAAAGTACCACCTGGTGAACAGGGTAGGGTCTACATAAACTACAAGGGATTCCCCTCCATCAACTGGCAGGTCATGTGCAATGCCCAGGGCATTATCATGAATGTGTGTGCTGGCAGACCTGGAAGCTACCACGACTCCCACATCTGTTATTTGTCACAGCTGTACCAGGTATTTGCCAGTAGGGGCATCCTGTATGGCCATCTGGTGGTGGATGCTGGCTATGCACTGGAGCCATGGATGATGACACCCATCAGAAATGCACACACACCTACACAAGAAAGCCATAATGAGGCACACACACAAACCAGGATCATTATAGAGTGTGTGTTTGGGATGCTCAAGTCATGGGTCCACTGCCTTGACATTTCTGTTGGAGCCTTGCAGTACTCTGCAGCCACATGTGCACACATATAGTATGTGCCATGCTACACAATATGATCCTGTGGAAATAGCTGCAGCAGGAACAGCAAGGGGAAGGGCCACACAGCCCACCATCATTGCCAAAGTCCCCACAAGCACAGATGGACTCAGAGGAGGTGGCCCATGAGCCTGCTCCTGTAGGCAGATGGAGGTGTGCTCAGTATGCTCAGGCCTTGGCAAAGAGGCAATGCATAGTACACACACTGACACTGTAGGGACCCCAGGGACTGACACCTCTCTCTGAATCGCACACACAGTAAAATGGATGACACACACATTACATTACCTGTAACTTACAATGTATAGGCAATGTAGTGTGCATCTAACATAGGCGGCCCTCAAGCACCATCCTCACAATTGCCACAGGCACAAGGTAAGTCAGTCTTCTTAACAATAAATGATTGCATTAGTATGTTGTGATACCATAGCTATGATAATGCTGCATGCATGCAAGGGAATGAGGTGGCCTACTGGGATAGCAGCAGACAACTGACAGCTATGTGGGACACCAGGAAATGTCTGCCAAAACTGGCCTCCCCACACTATGCACTAGTACCAAGGTGGCAAATCCCACTGCAGTATATCTGTGGGGACAACTAACTGGAGGGCCATAGGTCACAGGCATGGATGTCAGTGTGGGGGTCCCATACCCACCCTTCACACCCACACAGCAAGTCAGCTGTAGAAAACCAGAGAGAAATGTCTGGTAAAGGCACACAAATGGGGAAAAGTTCAATTACCCACCTACAGACTCACACAGTGACAGCTCAGCAGGACTCGCAGTTGCAGTAAGGCTATGAAGGGTAATAAGTTTGAAACTTAAATCTATGCCATTACAATCTGACCTGTGCTCTTTACTGATATGCCTCTAGTCCCCAAGGAAGAGCACAATAGTATGGTAAATGGAACCAAAATGTAGAGCAAATATCAGCACAGTCTGTGCAAATGTGTACAGTTAACAGGTGTGCCCCTCCATATACCTACAGAAATGCGGTAACATGTGTGTTTGCAGGGAAATAGCAGCATAGCACACATTGGCAGGGCTCTACCAATACACATGAAAACATATTGCCTGTCCACAATATGCAGAGGTCAATGAGCTATGTGTATGTGTGGTTAATACTGTCAGGATCTGGCCAGCACTTTCTCCTGGCAGTTGTCTTGTAGTGCCCTAAGTACAGTACCATCGTTGACAGGGCCATGTGCAGATAACTGCAGTGCCAACTGTTATGCATGTCAGTGACACACACTGCTCTGCCACTGGCATACCTGGAAGTCACAGTATTATGTGGAATATACTACACGTATAATGGACATCTTGAAGGATGTGTAGCCGAGGTGCTAAGGCTTTTGTGAATATAGTGCTTTTTGGCACTGTTGCTAGTGGTTAGTTTCAATATGTTTACTTTTACATATACTGGACATGCCTGCACAGTAGAATGCACTCTGTGCCCACACCCATAACTCCCAACCTCTGACAGCAAGATGTCTGGACAAGGGCAGAAATAAAAGTTGAACAAAAGCACAATGATAGGCATGTGTTGCAAATATCACCCTTACATACTGCGAAAGTTGGGAGAGTGAGGGGTTTGCAGTAGCAGGAATTGTCTGAAGGTTATGTAGTCTGAAACAGTAATGTTTGTCATTATTTTCTAACATCACTCTTCAATTGTATGTAACTAACTTGCCATAAAAACAAAAGTTTATGTAGACAGGATGAAACATCTAGCCAAACACCTGGACAACCTGCCAAATAATGTAAAGTTGAGAGGTATGGCCACATAAGGATATGACATCTCAGGTTAGAAAGATACCACTCAGGCAGGAGATCCCCAGCCAGTATATCACCAAGTTGCTGGACTGTTTACACAGGGCGTCATCACTCAACTGGCTGTAGCCACACCTCACAACTGTCCTTGTTGGGCACAAATGTATATAGCTGCCCTCATAATATTGGTCTATGCATCATACAACTAGTATTCCCCTGGTAAAGCACTGTGATAATCTGTGGATGACTGGGACTAGGTAATGACACAATGCATTGCAGTGTCAGGCTACAGATATGTCAGAAAATGTCTGCTAAACAAACCCCGTACCCCGAGGAGAATCCTGTGTACTCCTGAGAGGTATGGCTGTAGCACACAAAACCCTGGACTGAAGTACACCTATCTCTGGAATGGAGTCACACTCTAACTATAGAAGGTCACACTGGGCATGCTCCTACACCTAGAGAATCGCAGGACATGTTCAAACCCACATCTGACTGTATGATTGTATTGTGTATATATGTCTGTGCATACAGACAGCTATGTACACCTTAACTGTCCCCACACACACACACACACACACACACACACACACACACACACACACACACACACACACACACACACACACACACACACACACACACACACATCAGACAGGATTACCCTCAGCTAGCTGTAGATGGCCCATATGTGATATATCTGCATCTGTTGCATGAGATGCAACTCCAGCTTGGCTCCGTCACATATTGCCTACTCAGAGGCGATCTCTGCCTAACATACAAAGCTATGTCAAACCCAGAGCTGTTGGACATGCTCCACTTAAAGAAATCCCAATCACTCTGAGCCACACGCTCTAGGGAGCTAAACCATGTCACCACAATAAACAGAACATGCTAGAGGGATAGATTCCTGTCCCAGATATTTCTCATACTCTGGAACAAACTACCTATCTATATCAAACAAAGCTCCTCATTAGCACTCTTCAAGAAAAATATTGATGATTGGATGGGAAATAGGAAATTCACCATGAGGATCACTTCTGTGGCTTTGGTTGACAGGAGCACAGGAAAATAATTTTCTTGAGTGGCGAAA